>NW_015187788.1:0-1254 GCF_001447785.1 Gekko japonicus
AGGGCCGCCGCCGCTTGTGTGATGTGTGAGGTCATGTTTAAGCAGTGATAACAACCCCCAGTCTTTTGTTGGCTTATGCTGTTTTTCCAGTTCCTCAGTCCCAGACCCACGGCATTACTGTGCCGCATGAATAGGGTTGCCAACCTCCTGGCAGCACCTGGAGATCTCCCGCTATTACAACTGACCTCCAGACAACAGAGATCAGTTCCCTGGAGAAAATGGCCGCTTTGGAGGGCGGAGTCCATGGCATTATACCCTGCTGAGGCCCCTCCCCAAACGCTGCCCTCCAAGCCCCGCCCCTAAAGTCTCCAGGTATTTCCCAACCCAGACCTGGCATCCCTACTCATGAGGAGTCTCTGCTGTTAGACTAAACCGTTTTACCATATTTTGTCATCTGCTCGCTGGCTGACGGAATGGGCTCTCTCTTACCTGTAAGCTGCCAAGCCTCGGGGCCTTGTTCTGTATCACTAGGAATCTTTGCTGTTAGATTTCAGTGCCTTTTTCATACTTTACAATTTGCTTGCTGATCAACAGTGAGAAAGGCGGGCTATCAGGGAAACAAATAAAAATATAATAAAAATAAGTTTGGATTCCAGCTACCTGGAATATGAGTTTTTCAGTGCGGATCTCCCTTCTGCTCTGTTACAGATCCCAAAACGGGTCTCTTTATTATTGGCAACTTGACACATCTGGAAGAAGGCTACTACCGCTGCACAGCTGCCAACATCCTTGGAAACAGCAGCTGCCACATTAGTGTCACCACTTCACGTGAGTTTTTGGTCGCCAGGCCGACATTTTCAGGATCCGCCCTCTTATGTTCACAAAGGAGGCGTGTATCCACACAACCCCGTGGGCACTGTTTAGCAATGGGTCTGGCGCCCGCCCCTCGCTTGTGTGGCTCTCCACTTGCATTCTTTTGTAAGGGAGAAAGCAGGTGAGGAAACTGGGGCCCATTCAGAAAAGTCTGAATGGATGCGTGAGAAATTTGCCAAAGCGCCAATGGAGATGTTGGCTGGTCCATTCTATAGTTACTATCTGAGCTATTTCTAGGGCTGGGAGCCGACTCTGGACTGGGTGACGGGGCCTGGGAAGGGCAGGATTTGGGGAGTAGTGCGTACACACCACGACGACATCATCCGGAAGTGATGTCGTTGCACCAGGCACATCATCAAGGGACGCTTTAGCGTTCGAATGCCAGAGCGTCCCACGACGACATGCCCAGTACGATCCAGGGCTATTTTTGAGCAGGAACGC
>NW_015187789.1:0-1240 GCF_001447785.1 Gekko japonicus
GTGAAGCTGCTTCGTGAAAATAACTGAGCTGCTACAGAACTCTTCATGAAGTTGTTGTATTTTGGGTAGCCTCTACTCGGACAGCAGGCTGTGTACACAAGCTAGCAACCCCTGTGTACACAAGCTAGCAACCCCTCTCATGAACAGGCAGAATTCCAGTTACAAAAGAGAGTTTTGTGCTAGATCTCCTCTCTTGGATGGTTTTCATAACCTTCCCCCCAAGGAGCTCAGGGTGGAATATATAACTTTTCCTGTTGCTCTTTAGTCTTCACAGCAGCCCTGTGAGGTAGCTTAGACTTCAACAGAGGGAGTGGTCCAAGGTCAGTATGGTAGAGTGGTAATTTGAACCTGGATCTCCCCAGTCCTAGATCACTAGTCTGGCGGGGGATGTGGGGGGGATGAGGAGAACCTTACTTTTCATACTTACATCAAAATAAGCTGGAAGATGCTGAGTCACTGGGGGGTGGAAATAAAAACTGAAATAATAGGAAACAGAATGGGTTGGATTCAGGGACCTATCAGTGGAAAGTATAGGTGGTTGTTAGTCTTCCCTGTTGGAGCATGCCTGGGCATTGGGGGGCGCTACATCACTCTTAAGTGTCTATAGGTGTTATCTCCTTGAATGGGATGCCTCTCTTTGTCTTAACCTGGGAGCTGCCCTCTTTCCTTTCTTTCTCTCTCACTTTGTCCTCTCCCTCCCTACACATGGCCTTCCATGAAGACACAGGTCTCTCCTGTAGATACAATGCCCTCATACTCCCCCACACATGATTTTGTGATAAGGAAAGTACACTTTAGATTAGGCTTCTTTCTCTCCTTTCAAACTGAATTTACTTGAATAAATGTAAGTTTACCTTTTTTTGCAATATACTTCTTAGCAGGGGGGTTTTCCGTGCAGGAACGGAGTTCTGGAACCTCTTTGACAAAATGTTTAAAAATTCATGAGTTTTCAGTATACCGATTGAAAACTTCATTTCCCTCTTGAGAAATCTGGCACCTCTTTTTCCAAAAAAAAAAAGGGGGGGAGAAAGAAAAAAGCCCTGCTTCTTAGGAGATTTATTTACTGCACTTAGTATCATGGCTGGACAAACTGGGCAAACTCTGCTATATTAACCAAATATCCCAATCTTCTCCACTTTCCCCTCTTGCCAGCATTTCCTTCTGATCCTGGGAAAGTTGATTCTTCGGCTTGTGGGTCCAGACAGAGTGAGGAATGCCATGGAGTCCACCTTCCAAATCA
>NW_015187790.1:0-1253 GCF_001447785.1 Gekko japonicus
CCAGGGGGTTGGACTAGATGACTTTTTAGG
Organism: Gekko japonicus; assembly: GCF_001447785.1. Classification (NCBI taxonomy): domain Eukaryota; kingdom Metazoa; phylum Chordata; class Lepidosauria; order Squamata; family Gekkonidae; genus Gekko; species Gekko japonicus. The sequence goes on from NW_015187790.1 coordinate 31, forward strand.
TCCCTTCCATCTCTATGTGTCTATGTTTCTCCCTTCACACCAAAAAGCAAGTAGCAGAAAAAATTTGCTATAGGTTTATGCTGGATAAACAGATTTGTGCCAAAGTGGGATATATATTTTTAAAAAATCAGTTTCCCACTACTGCTGATATCTAACTCAAAGTATTATACCATAATTCACAATCTTTCTTACAATTTTGGAAATAGTGGTAAACACCCCAATTCACTAATTGCCCACAGAACATTCACTCTTTCACATACACAAACCCATATTGTTCATGCAAAAAAACCCACCCCTGTTCAAATGTACAGATATGGCTTTTTAAAGCATGGATATATGTCCTATTGTGCATAGACAAAATGAACAATTTATGCACAGAGGTTGTGCATATGCCAGTGCAATCCCAGTACTTTCCCCAGTATTGAGTATATATATCAATCATTGTTATGATAACCTACAGTTTTCCCACACATGGGAGAAGTTGCACATCATACCTGGTTGTACACAAGCATCTCTCAGTCAAGTTGAGTAACCTTCAAGATGGCTAGTGACCCCTCCCCCAATGTATCAAGTGTTACCGCCATATCCCCCCCCTTTTGACATGAAAGGTGTTTGTAAAGAAGCACATCTGGATGGAATGAAACCAGTAACTTTGCTACAGATGTAACAAATATTAATGGCTAATAACGAAATGCTTGTAACTGAGGTGCAAGACCATTTATGAACATTTAATGTCTTTTAGACCATTCACTATTTTGTGTATCTAGCAAGATATTATTAGAAAGTGAGGATAGTGCAATATGACGGGGGGGGCAGAATCACTGTGAATTTATGCAGGTCCCCATTATAGAATCCTAACAATCATGCCCTATAGATACTTAAACTGAAACCATAAAAAGAACCACTCTTTCAGTACTGTTAATGAATTATTTTTCTAGTTAAATTGTATCTCACTTCAATGGAATTCAATCACCTGCTTCAATGCAAAAGTCACATGAAAAAAACCTGCTGAGTTGAACTAATAAAGTAGAGCATGTACTCAAAAGCATGAACATGAATTAATAAAGGTGAACATAAGCCCATTTCAAGATGGGCAACGTTAAGCTCACATTACTTTAGAGAGTTTAAATGTTTTGTAATTCAACCCTTCTTAGGTTTTAGTTAAACACTTTTTAAAAAATAATCAGTATTTAGGTATATTTTTAAAAACACCTTCCCAATTT
>NW_015187791.1:0-1239 GCF_001447785.1 Gekko japonicus
GGCCTCTTCAGCTTTAGTCAAGGAGCTCAAGGCTTTGTACAGAGTCCATTTTCTCCAAAACATTCCTAAGAAGTATGGCAGAGAAGAAGGGAAAGGCCTAAGGTCATCCAGTGACCTACATGGTAGAGTGGGGATTTGCACTGTGGACTCCCCAATCCTACTATACCCACAGTAGCTCTCCTGTACCTTCTAGTTCTTCTTCAGCTATTACAGTAAACCTAATCAGACTTACTGGTTGTGCTCACTCCTTGAAGGTTTGCAATCAGTTTCTCGGGTATGATTCCAAATTTTGCAGCATAAAAGTGCTATTCCTTGTGTTCATTTGAGTCTTCTACATATCAGTCCCCCCCTTTCCTAGTAAAGGAACGGCTTTCTGTAGTCTGTAACAAGAATTATTTCCCGCTGAGTTCTGTAGACTGTAACAAAAAGGAGTTCTCATAAATCAAGTTATAAACGGACATCCAGCAGGTTGTTTCACTGGTGACTAGCTGCTACTGATCATGAAGACCTCAGATCAGCTTTGCAGATATATTTAAAGCATGCCTGAAATCCTTAATTATTCCCATTGGAAATAAAACAGAACACTTGATTTCATGGTGTGAGGGAACCTAGAAAAACATGCAGTTGCAGTTCCCTGGCTCAAAGAAGAAATGATCCCCTAGTTTAGCATTCCAGCTCAACCCTCCTTAATCCCATGCTCCACCCAGACCAAAATCACAGATCAAGGGCACCTGATGACTCAAGCCTGACCTGTAGATCGTTACTTTCAATTTTTTTACCTTATGAAACAAATCAAATTCTATAGTAAACACACTAAAGAGCTTCTTACAAGCAACATATCAGTAAATTGTGACTCATTTGTCCTTTACATAGGTTTCTGTATGGGAATCCTATACTAGTGATTTGGTGTTGGCGGGGAGTCTAGCCTTCTCCTTTTTTGAGTATTCTTCTGAGCTTCTTGTATCTTCAAATCGTCCAAGTATATACAAGAGATCCTGACCTACATCAGCATCTATGGCATGATATGTTTTGCCATTGTGGATGACCTGAAGATAACCAGAAGCAAGCCACTTATACCTTATGCCAGCCCCTGTTAGTCTGGCTGAAGTGGGTTTTAAAACATGCCTCATCTGCAGTGCCATCTGCGGTGTCTCAGGAGAAATGTTGTGAGAAATTTAAACTTAGGCACTGAATTTAAATGTACAATGAGCTCTTTCCTCCTGTAAAATTTTACTGTTA
>NW_015187792.1:0-1420 GCF_001447785.1 Gekko japonicus
CAGAACTCATGTTCATTGTCAGTCAGTTTTTCTGACCACGCTTGGTTTTGCGCCATTCTGCTCGATCTCTGCCACTTGTCCCGGTCAGTCCAGCTTGTGCCCAAAGGCCACTCAGTGCCTGGACCACCGGGGTGGAGGGGAGCCTCAATTCTCTGGCATTGCGCCATCGAAGAGGCTACGCCTCAAACACCCTGGCCTGGAGCCTATCGCAAAGGCTCCGCGGGGGCGTCACTTGAGGTGGGACCCCTCCAGGCCACTGGTGTGCTATTCGCCCTCCCCCATTGTGGGTAGAGCGTCCGCCATTGCTGTTCCGTAGACCGGAAGTCCTCACCATTTCCATCCTGATCGCGCTACCCTGCCACAGCAACGATCAAGCCTCTGCTTAGGCCTTGGCTCCCACCATGCGATCCAGCGCCATCAGGACCCCTCACCTGAGATCTGAAAGAAAAAAATGTCATTGCCCTTATTAGAAAGGCGCACCCCATCTCCCCTATACAGGTCGGGTAAAGGTAAAGGTTCCCTTGCTCGTAAGCCAGTCGAATCCGACTCTAGGGTTGCGGTGCTCATCTCCGTTTCAAAGCCGAAGAGCCAGCACTGTCTGAAGACGTTTCCGTGGTCATGTGGCTGGCATGACTAAACACCAAGGCGCACAGAACGCTGTTACCTTCCCACTGAAGTGGTACCTATTTATCTACTTGCAATTTCTTGCTTTCGAACTGCTAGGTTGGCAGGCACCCGGGTCTCGAACTGCTGAACTACTGACCTTTCACAGCCTGCAGTTCAGCATCTTAACCACTTGAGCCACCGCAGCTCCTACAGGTCGGGTAACTCAACCCATATATCAGGGTGCAACAAAAAGATGCCCAGACCGCCCTCCATAGCATTCTTGAGCTGCTGGTTGGCATTCTGCCTCGCCTGATCCGAACACCTAGGATCTCCTAGGCTCCTAGGTTCCTGACAGACTTCTATAAGAGCTGGTTTTATCATAGAAATGTTTGAACTGGAGTTGGCATCTTTGAACTGGGACCTTTTTGCAGGCAAACTAAACTAGGGGACCTTCTTTTTCATTCTCTTCAGCATCACTGGATAAGTCAGTCCTGTTACCAAGGAGAGCCATCCTTGCTGGGTCATCATTTTGTCCTTGCCTGTCCCCCTTCCCAACATTGTGAAGGTAACTTCCCCATGATGAGAAGGCAGTCAGCTACTTACAAATGGATCCAATTTGCTGTCTTAATCATCACAGTTGGCATCGTGATGACATCTGAAGGTAAAACAGAACAGGGACAGCTCTTCCTACCCTGACACCTTTTGATTTAGATGTCCAGGAGAAAAAAAATAATGGCACCCAGCAGCAGACAGTGAGACTGCAACAGTATGAATTACAGAAAGGGCAGCAAAACAAGTCTGAGATGGGGGGGGG
>NW_015187793.1:0-1211 GCF_001447785.1 Gekko japonicus
AAACAATTAGAACCATGAACCTTCTACCTACTTCTGTGCTAAGACTTCTGTGTCTTGTCTGTTAACACTAACTGGAAAAATACTCTGACCCACAAAGGAGAGAGGCCTCCTATATATCAGGCCTTCATTACATTCCAATAAAACGTTAGATCTATAATAAACCTATAAAAACCAAAGAAATATGAATAATCAAGGAAGAGAAAAATCTATATAGTCCCATCTCTACTACAATGACACCAGTTTATGTCTGGCATATCTCCCTGGAGATTTAAATTGCAGGTCTTTGTGCCAGACATAAGGTGATATAACAGTAAATTCACTAGTAGAGGGAGCAAAACACATGAATAACAGACCCTTCCCCAAAGCAACAGGAACACACAAGCAAGGAAAATGAGAATGCAGAGAAAACCCGTGGTTTCTGTGTTTTGGGGGCAAATTGGGGGAGAGTGCTGCAGGATTTTGAAGCACTTTGAAAACCTGCAATGTTCATTTTAGTGTGAGAACAAAACAGTGTGCGGTAGGTGAAAAAGGCTCTACTGTTATCTCCTTCAAGTTTCTGAACTATCTTTCAAGTATCTTTTTGTTTAACGGTTTCTTCCCTGATGCGTATACAGAAATGAATGCATAGTCTTCCCTTCCAAAAAACGATTTCTCTGCTCCCTTAGAACAATATGGATTTTGAGGGGCACTAGCGTAATTGTGTTGTTTTTGTGTTACTCAAGAAAGGAGTTGGGCTTCGGCATTTCACTTAGGTTTATAATTAGACAACAGCGAATGCAGAGCTTTACTGCCTTTCTGGCAAAGGCAAGCGTGAACCACAGTGAGAGTTTGATGTAGTGTGTACGCTTGTTTGGACTAATATTTATGATGAATTCTGGCCTCGGCTGCTGTGGGTCGCCCCCCCCCCCCCCCCCCCGGGGGGGGCGGGGGGTGTTCTTGCGCGGTTTCCTCAGGACGGTTTTATGATTTCCTCTAAGTTATGGAAGTTAGGCTGACTAGGCAGAAATTCCTGTTTTTATTTTATTTATTCTAAGGTGTCCAGCAACTTGCCTTGTTCAGCAAGTATCTCGAGGCAACTCATTTATAGAAAACTGGAAAAAACAAATAAAACTAGTAATTCCATGATTTTGAGTGAAACAGATCACGTTCCAGAACGTCCGAGTCCAGTCTCCCAAAATGGACACTTTGGGACTACCTTCTTGAAGGCTGTA
>NW_015187794.1:0-1495 GCF_001447785.1 Gekko japonicus
CAGTGATATTGATTCACCCATATTTACCTATCTGTACTCTCACCAATGTGGGGTCGCGAAAACACCTGAAATCACGACGTAGTGCACTTTGGGGTCTTTGCCAGACGGTTGATGAGATGGAGTCTTCCAAGTTTCCAGGTCCCTGCTTCGGGCGCCACTTGAAGACTTTTGATAGGGTTCAAGAATCACACAACACACAGATTTCTTGAAGCTGCAGATCAGCTCTGACTCTCGTCTCTCTCTGTTCCAAGACTGTCCCCGGAGCTGACAGGCTGTGCAGTCTTTATTAGCATCAAGCAGCTCTCACAAGGCACAGTGAAATTCGTTACAACAGAGCAAAAGACTTTGTAAGCTTGAAAGTACAGTGTATTTCACAGAATGTTCTTTTACAGCAAGCTTGTCTTTGAATGTTGCAAAAGCTCGTATGGTCTCTGTACTTCATTGTATTCTCCAGTAAAATAACAGACTCATGCAGATTCAGCAAAGACTCTCCTGTTGCCAATCTCCCTATGATCTCCTGTGAAAACAGGAGCCTCTCCCTGTAAGAACAGGAGCCTCTCACTCTAGGAACAGGAGCCTCTCCGGGTGTGCCTCGCTGAGATTTTCCTGTTTCCAGCAGAGATTTTCCTATCCCCACACTCCTCCTCCTCGGAGTCCTGTAAGCAAAGATTCCACTTTGCAAGCTACTGGCATTAGAGCTGTGAGCGAGCAATTTGGCTACTGCGGGAATTCGTTGGCTCTGGAGCAACGCTCCCTCTAAGCGGTGTAGTCTCGCGAGCAACAATTCTGCTTTGCGAGCTACCAGCATGAAAGCGGTGAGCCAGCGATTTGGCTACTGCATAAATTGGTTTGCTCTGGAGCCATCCCTTCCTGAGCGAAGACAAAAAGGTGTGAGCCGGAGGCTAAGAAACTGTGAGCTAGCTCACACTAGCTCAGTTTAGAGGGAACACTGCTCTGGAGGCATCCCTTCCTGAGCTGAGACAAAAATGTGTGGGCCAGAGGCTAAAAAAAAACTGCGAGCTATACCAAACTGGTTCCAAACTAACCACTACCCCAAACTAACCACTACACCAAGGAGGAGACTTGTCTTCCCTTTAGAAGAAGAAGAAGAAGAAGAAGAGATTGGATTTATATACCCTGCCCTGCACTACCCAAAGGACTCTCAGAGCGGCTTACAATCTCCTTTCCCTTCCCCTCCCCACAACAGACATGAGGTAGGTGGGGCTGAGAGAGCTCTGACAGAAACTGCTCTTTTTCAAGGACAGCTGTGCCAGAGCTTGTGACTGACCCAAGGTCACATCAGCAGGTGCAAGTGGAGGAGTGGGGAATCAAACCCGGTTCTCCCAGATGGGGGAGCCTTCCTGACCTTCTCAGGAAGAACACAGGCAAATCACCCGGGGGAGAGAGCGTTCCAGAAAGAGAGCCTGCGTGTGCTGGAGGATTTGGATCTTTCAACAGTCTCTGTCTCAGGTTCCACAGCCAGCAACTGAGTACA
>NW_015187795.1:0-1516 GCF_001447785.1 Gekko japonicus
CAAAGCAGGCTGGGGTGGGGGGTTTGGACCGAAGTGTTGCCACCTCTTACAGCCTTGCCAACTTCCAGGTGTGTGGGGGGGTTCTCTCAGAATTACCACAGTTCTCCAGACTACAGAGAGATCAGTTCCCCTGGAGAAAGCATCGGCTTTGGCGAATGGGCTCTGTGGCATCCCATCCCTGCCGAACACCCTCCTATGTCCAAACTCCGCCCTCCCCAAATCTCCAACCCAGAGCTGGCAACCCTATAGCATCCCAGCTAGTCCTGAAGCTGGGGATGCCAGCCCCCCCCTGGCCAGCACCAGGGGGATGGGGGGGTAAGGTTGCCAGATCCAGGCTGGGAAACTCCTGGAGATTTGGGGATGGCTCCCGGAGAGGACAGGGACCTCAGTTGGGTATAGAGTAGGGCGGCCAACCTTCAAGTGGCTGTAGACATCTCAGCCCGGCATCACTGAAGGCAGGAAGCCACAGAGCCAAATTAAATCTTAGACCTGATGGTCTGTTTTGAAAATGATTGCGCTTTGGGGCTCCTGTACTTGAGGAGACAACCCGTAACAGTGGGAACCTCCTCAGAAGCCAGCTGGAATGTATCAGAATCAGGGGGATAAATAATTCAGTGAGCTTCAGGGCACCTGACCGATTGCGACCTGAAGAAGCTGAGGGAAACAAGTACCAACCAGGGTTCGTCGTCGTGTGCTGCTTTAATAGGAATGAATTGTTGTCCACAAACGAGACAATCTTTGTAAGCCTTGTATGAACAACTCTTTTTCTTTAAGAGTAATTGGGAGAGCAACTTTTACTCTTGAGTAAAATATTCACAGTGTAACAGCCTATAAGTGGAGCTGTGGTGGCTCAAGTGGTTAAGACGCTGAACCACAGGCTGTGGAAGGTCAGTAGTTCAGCAGTTCGAGACCTGGGTGCTGCAAGACGGAGTGAGCTCCCGTCTCTAGTTCCAGCTCCTGCCAACCTAGCAGTTCGAAAGCAAGAAATTGCAAGTAGATAAATAGGGACCACTTCAGTGGGAAGGTAACAGCGTTCCGTGCACCTTGGTGTTTAGTCATGCCGGCCACATGACCATGGAAACGTCTTCGGACAGCGCTGGCTCTTTGGCTTTGAAACGGAGATGAGCACCGCAACCCTAGAGTCGGACTCGACTGGCTTTCGAGCAAGGGAACCTTTACCTTTACCTAACAGCCTATAAACTGGTTTTTGTTGTTGTTGGGTTGTTTTGCTACAACTTATAAATCACTGTATTTCCATTGTTTGTCACTCAACCTCCAGGTGGTGGCTGGAGATCTTCCACTATTACAACTGACCTCCAGGTGACAGAGGTCAGTTCACCTGGGGGGAATGGCCACTTTGGAAGTTGGACTCTATGACATTATGCCCCAATCTCCCCCCTCCCCCAAGCTCCACTGCCAAAATCTCCAGGTATTTTCCACCCTGAACATGAAGCCTCCAAAGCATTGTCAGACAGCCCTGTCATTAGTGGAATGTGGAGGGGTTCCCTCCTGTTTT
>NW_015187796.1:0-1243 GCF_001447785.1 Gekko japonicus
TCCTCCGGATCACAGAGCCAGGAGGCAACCCTAGGGGTTGTGCCCTGTTGTTGGCCCTCTAGAGGAAGTGGTTGGCCCCCGTGTGAGACAGGATGCTGGACTAGGTGGGCTAGTGGTCTGATCCAGCAGGGCTCTTCTGATGTTCTTTTCTCGCCCAGCTGTGCAGCTTAAAGACACGGGGCAGCTCAGACATGGACAAGCTAAGGGTGAGGGAGACGAGGTGGGAGGTGCGAAACCACAGACTGCACTTTCCTATCACACATACTAGCGGCTCTGCGGGGCCGGCATCAACGCCGGGTAGAACCGTGCGGCTGCCCAGGGTCAGCAAAGGGTCCGCAGCCATCCAGAGACACCTGGCCCACCCAACCCCACCAGGAACGGGAGCCCAGCCTTGCAGGGGCCTTGGTCACCCATTCATGCTGGGAGAAGAGCCTGGTTGCTGACCAATGTTCCCTCTAAGATGTGGAGTCTTGTGAGCAAAAATTCTACCTTGTGAGCTATGGGCATTAAAGTTGTGAGCGAGCGATTTGCCTACTGCATAAATCAGTTTGCTCTGGAGCCGTCCTTGCTGAGCTGAGACAAAAAAGTGTGAGCCAGAGGCTAAAAACCTGTGAGCTAGCTCACACCAACTCAGCTTAGAGGGAACACTGTTGCTGACTCTGGGTTGAGAAATCCCTGGAGCCCGGGGAAGGGAGGGGATGTGATGCCATGGAGTTCACCCTCCCAAGCAGCCATTTTCTCCAGGGGAACCAGTCTCTGTAATCTGGAGATCGGCTGTCATTCTGGAAGGACTCCAGACTCCACCTGGAGGTTTGTAGCAACCCAAGCTGCAATGTTAGGAGAGTCAAGTAACGAATAAATGTGCACTGCAAGAAACTTTTTGTAAATTGACGTGTTCTGTTTATGACTACCATTCTATAAAGTGCATTGTGGGCTATTGTAACATCCTTGTCAGATAGGTACATTCAGTTTCACAATAACATTCAGTTCATACAATTTCACAACTGCTAGTCAATTTTGCATCAGTGTTTTAAAAGTCAAGGCCCCAACGGGAGTTTCCAGAATTACAAGCCCGCTTCTACTTGCACGAAGTCTTCCAAAAAAAAGGGGGGGGAAGCTTTCATTTATAGTTGTGTTGATGCTTATTGCCGATCCTACAAAAGACACTTTGTGCAGCTAAGATCCATGGACAGAGCACTCCTGTCATTCTGCAGCCCCCTTTTTTGAAGACTTCATGCAAGTA
>NW_015187797.1:0-1150 GCF_001447785.1 Gekko japonicus
GTGGGGACCAGTGCTCTACAACTTTACTCGGCATCTACTACCTAAAATCCAACTATAGTTTCCTGGATTTTTTTCCCCCTGGGGCCCTTTCAGTTTGTAATTCGGGCTCTCTGCCGTTGAGTCTACGCTTAACCAGTATATTGGGCCATTCTTGGAAAACGCAGAGATACTAAATTTTTCTTGCTGATGCTTTTTCTCTAGGAGCCTTCCCTTTATACCAGAAAGGTATTTTTTACATGAGCGTTGCTTCTGTGTTTGAGTGCTTCAATGATACTTCTCTACGTAGAACAAAGTTCGAGTCCAGTGACACCTTTAAGACCAACAAAGTTTTGCTCAAGGTATAAGCTTTTGTGTGCATGCGCACTTCCGTCAGATACAGTGAAATGGAAGTTACCAGTCCATACATATAGGTGGCGGGTGAGCCGCAAATTAGCATAAGCATAATGAAGATGTTTAGCAGATGCAAGGCTACCCGCCTGATGGCTATTTTCCCTGTGTAGTTCCTTGAAAAAGTAATCCGGTTGCATGGAGGAAATTGCCTTGATCTGGGGCATCCAGTTATTTGATGTAATTGGTGCTTAATGAGCTCAATATTGGAGTCATGGTGCTCTGGGCAGGACCAGATTTCCCCATGGAGCAAGCAGGGACAACTACCATAGTCGACATTGCTTTAATCACAGTCACAGGGTTCCTTATAGGGAGGTTAACCGTTTCCAGTATCACTCATAAGCTAAAGGACAGCTCTAGGTAATCCTTGCTGCCGTTCTTCAAGAGCTGTTGGCGTCATGGCACTGTGTAATCTAAGAATCCCACCCCTTGTCACGGGCAGGCCAAAGTCTCCTCAAGGTTGACCTGACCTGGCTACGTGTCATCAGCAAGCTGAATATTGCTGTCAGTGCTTAGCCTATCGTGATGGATGAACAGAGTGATGCATGAGAGGTGCACGAACCTTGAGAGTCTCCGGTTTCTCAAGCCTGCATCAAAGCCGGTAAATACTACCTTGACAGGAAGGCCAAGCTGAGTCACAAGAAACACAGGAACAGCTTGGGAGGCTATTTCAAGAGTATGTGATGACTAGGAAGACTTGCATGCTGTCTGTGCAAGACGGGCGGGGTGCCTTCATGCCACTAAGAACATAAGAGAAACCAGT
>NW_015187798.1:0-1220 GCF_001447785.1 Gekko japonicus
ACACTTAACCACTACACCAAGCTGGCACTCCAGTTTGATTAATGAGAGCTGATTAAGGACACCACCACTTAATGGCTATGTATATGTAATACCTGTACCACTGAGGGGAGGGGGAATTGGCAGAAAAGAGGGTATGATCCTCTTCTCTCCAAATAATTCTTGGGAAATTACCCACACAATGTCTCCAAAAGAGAAACGATCTCAGATTATGAGATACCAGAGGAAGACAGCAGCTGTACGGACTTTCCGAGGAAAGAGTCACAACTCTCGGACAGCTGTTCTGTAAAGGTGACAGTGAGCTGCGTACCCTATGAAGCTGCCTTCTACTGACTCAGATCATTTATTCATCCAGCTCAACATTGTGCATTCTGACAGTGACTCTCCAAGAAGTCAGGGAAAGGTTTTTCCCAGCACCTCCTTTGCTTGTTTGCCGTTAAGTCACAGCTGACTTACGGCAACCCCGTAGGGTTTTCAGGGCAAGAGACATTCACAAGTTGTTTGCCACCATCTGTCTCTGCATAGTGACCCCGGTTTTCCATGGATGCCTCCCATCCAAATACTAATCAAGGCCACCCCTTGCTTAGGTTCTGAGATCTGACAAGATTGGGCCAACATGGGCCAACACCTCATACCTGAGACCTTTTAACTTAGATGCTGTGGCTTGAAGCTGGGTCCTCCTTTATGCAGAGCACATTTTTCTATCACTGACTTATGGTCCTCCCAAGTAGTTGGAATACAACTGCCACATTGGATGGATCCCAAGATGGCTTTTCTCCAGATTCTTCATTCTTCTAAATATTCCTTCCTTGGGGACCATGAGACTGGATGGATCCCAAGACGGCTTTTCTCCAGATTCTTCATTCTTCTAAATATTCCTTCCTTGGGGACTATGAGACCCTGGGAGCTTGACCAAAAGCCTAAGGTGTGTACCACCAATACATTTATAGTGGAGTTTCGTATAGTAGGTCTTCCTCATTAATTTGTCAATGAAGGTGGCTCCTCCATTAATATACAAGAGGCACATGGAATGCAGAGATGTCCCACCTATTGAAATGAATTAAGTCCCATGTGTGCAGTGGAATCAGAACCAGGGTATGTGAGAGGCAGCTCAATTGTCAGAATAGATTTGAGTGTCTCACCTCTTCTACTGCCACGCAAGCTGCATAAACATACAGTATTCTGCAATGGAAAGCACAAGAAGAAGAAGAGAAGAAGAGATT
>NW_015187799.1:0-1283 GCF_001447785.1 Gekko japonicus
TTTGCATTTACACGGCCCCTTCTGCATCCTCTCCCTGCTCCCTTTACTACCTATATATCTCTGGCCAGTTTCTTCATACCCTCCATGCATCTGACGAAGAGAGCTGTGTTTCTCGAAGCTTATGCTACAATAAAGTTCCTGCAATAAAGTTCCTGCAAAATGTCTGCACCATTCTTTTGGGCACACGTTTGTATACTTTTCTGGGGATCTTTTATTTTAAAAAAAAAATCCCAAAAAGGTTCCGTTCAAATTAGTGTTGCCACCCTCCAGGTGGGGCCTGGAGATTTCCTGGAATTGCAGTTGATCTCCAGAGTACAGAGTTCAGTTCCTCTGGAGAAAATGGCTGCTTCTGAAGGGTGGTACCTCCTCTTCCTCTCACGTGACTGTGATATTATGTGTCTTTTTGTCCCATGCTGCTGTCTGGAATTTAAAGGTGGGCCCCTGATCTCCAAAGGCTGAAGACCACTGCCTAAGATATGGTGGAGTCTGATCATCTTGACCTAATTTTTTATGGGATGTAGCCATGGAGACGGTGACCACCGAAAACCTGTGGTCCTTGCTGTGACCTCTCAGTCTCGAACTTGTAGGCGACAAAGGAACCGGTTCGGTTTGTGAGGTTCGTGATGAGGTAGAATTCCCCCCCCCCCGGCATGTTAGAGGCAGTAAATTCACAGAGGTTCTTTCCGCACTTGGATCTCATCCCTGGTTTTATCAGAGTTCCACTCGGGACACAATCAATGTTCCCTCTAAGCTGTGGTGTCTTGTGAGCAAAAATCCTACTTTGTGAGCTACTGGCATTAAAGTTGTGAGCAAGTGATTTGGCTACTGCATCAGTTAGTTTGCTCTGGAGCCCTCCTCCCTGAGCGAAGACAGAAATGTGTGAGCTGGAGGCTAAAAAACTGTGAGCTAGCTCACACCAACTCAGCTTAGAGGGAACATTGGACACAATACCTTGCATTTATCCCTGGTTATAACAGCATCCGTTTATCCCAGGACAAGTGTGGGGTGAAACCAGGGTGACCTCAATATAATGTGGAAACAAAAAATATCCCGAGATAATTACAGGGGTGACCTCGAGTGTAGTGTAGAATGTAAGTTTGGGGACAGGGTTGAACCGGGATTTAAGGTCTAGTGAGGAAAGGACCAGAGAATCTCTGATCGACTCTCCTCTGCCAGCTATCCAAGTTCAGTGAGGATTGGATTTATGGGGTCCAAGTTACGGCCCCCCAAAGAAGGTGCCCACAGGAAAGTTGACCTTGCATGTTGGTCATTATGACATTATG
>NW_015187800.1:0-1229 GCF_001447785.1 Gekko japonicus
GCAGGAAATGACCCCTGTGGATGACAAGATCCCCCTTCCATTTGAGTTCCATTACAATCTAAGACCTTAAGTAGACAAGGTATGGGAGATTAATGACTGGGTCTCCCAGGATCATCCCCCCCCACACTATTAGCCACTGATATCTCTGATTTGCTCCAATGCTTTAAGAAGATGCTCCTAAAAGGAGCAACAATTTTCACTGAGGTGGGCTATGTCAATCCAAGAATAATTTACATCGTCTGCAACTGGCTTTGCTTTCCACAGTGATATTATGAAGAGGCCAGATCTGGCTGGTTATGTAGAAGCGTGAGAGCACATGTAGCATGTGATCCCAAGTCAGCTATCCCCAGGACAATTCTTTCCACCGCAAGGACCAAAGCAGCAGGAACAAGTGGGAAAACATGGCTTCCAGGTTCCCTCTGGGGATCTGGGATTCCTGCCCCAGATCCAGGACATTTTGTTTAAGTCCATTAGTCCAATCATGTCCTCTCTATGGTTTTACCATAGAGTTTCCAGCAGTTCCTAGAAAGCCATGACATTAAAGGGTTTCCAGAAGTGATGATACAGTGTAACTGACAGCCACCACCCACCAGATCCCTACCCCCACCTGTTCACACACTGGTTGTCGTTCCGTGCAAGGTAACCCTACAGAGAAATGGTGGCAGCATGCAAGAATGCTAACAAAAGTGAATATTTGCATAATGGAAATGGAAACTATCTTGTTCATCTTGAAAGCCCTCCTTTCAGCCTGTGTATTGAAATGGACGAACATTTGGTTCAGCACTAGTATGCTGGAGGCAGTTTTGGAGTGGATCTTTGGGAGAAAATTGTGTAAATAAATAAAATAAGTATTTACATTATATTTGGACAACAAAAATCATGTAAGTGAAAAGTTTACACACACATGTTAACATTAGCACACACAGTGAAATTAACTTTATCAGCATAATATCAGCTCATTTACATAATGGTTCTCATTCTACTTTGGGACACAAAAGGGAGCAACTTTGATGTTCTTTATGCTGAATATCACCATTTCTTTAGATTACCTTCAACTGAGAATCTTGCCAATGAAGAAGCCCTGGGACAAAGAAATACTTGGCAAATTGGTCCCATGAGAACCATGAAAGTTCTTAAGAAATTAAATCCCTTGAAGATGAGAAACTGAAGCAAGCACTGAGTCAGGTCTTTAAACCATTCCCACACCATTGGAGATGGACTTTTATGAG
>NW_015187801.1:0-1219 GCF_001447785.1 Gekko japonicus
CTTTTTCTACAAAATGACCCCTGGACCCAGGACGGGCCCAGGTAATCTTTTGTCTTCACCTGGGGCAAGCCGCTCAAGACCTCCCATTGGTCAGCGTTGTTCTCTAATGTCACTATCAGTCCATGCACATGGCCTCATGAGTGTGCCTCTGCCTTGATGCCATCTGGCAGTCCACCCCCAAATGGATTCTGCACATGTGGACAGGTTGTATTACCCTGTAACTGAACCCTCTATTCGCTATCAGTCACCTCTACTTTCTTAGTTCTGTATTGCTTGCTCTTTTTGAATGCTTAGTGTGCTTGTAATTAGGGAAATTCCTCAACAAAGCCTATTTAATTTACTCTTCAAATCTGGAGTCTTCCTACTGTGCCGGACCTTGCTATACAATTGGTGTGTGGTCCCTGTACCCCTCTGGTCACCCTGCCGCATAGTCAATTTCCCCAAACGAGGCAGGCCATTGGTGGTAACAAAGTCTTTAAGGTGCTACTGGACTTTTCTACTTTTCTACCACTACACTATCAACACTCTCTTTGCCTCTTTTCATCTTGGGCTGGGATTGTATGTATTTCATTCTAATTCTGTCCAGTATCTCTTGCTCCCAACCAGAATAACAATTCCACGAAGTTTTATATGTGTCCACTTGTATATATCATTTATATTTTTGCCCAAACATGCACATAGTTTTACTGGAGCAATGATGAAAACAGCACATTATACTGTGTTGTAAATACTTATCTCTCTCTCCTTTGATGAATACATTGAAAAACCTTTCCAGCTCATGACTTGGTTGTGTATTTTGTATTTATGGCCTCTGTTTACAAAGAAAACTCTCTCCTGGAGCAACTGAATTTAAAATCTTCTTTTACTGATACTATACCACTTTATATCCTAATATCAAGAAAGTATCAACCAAAGCGCCCTGACCTGGATAGTCAAGGCTAGTCCGACCTCATGAGATCTCTGAAGCTAAGCAAGGTCAGTCCTGGTTAGTATTATACCAGGGTCATGATGCGGAGACAAACCACCTCTAAATGTCTCTTTCACTATAAGTCAGCTGTAACTTGATGGTAGGTAGGGTTGCCAGCTCCCAGATGGGAGTGGGGGATCCTTGATTTTGCAGGCTACTCCCTGCCCGCCCGCCAGCTGGTCTGTTGGGAAGCCTCATCCCAAACAGCCACCACCCGGCACGTCGTCTCCAATGTGATGATGTCATGCAGAA
>NW_015187802.1:0-1469 GCF_001447785.1 Gekko japonicus
TATCATGAAATGCTGCTTTCATGGAGGTAATAACAAAATGGTCTGGTATCGTGTGGAACGACAACACACAGCCCACCAAACTTTTTTCTAGGGCCACTAATGTCTCCTGCCAAACCCTGCAAGGGAAAGACCCTCAGTAGGCCAAAGCACCTTTTCCCAGCTCGCTGCTTTCAAGGTGGCTCTCCAGGGTTCCCACAGCAGTGATTTATCTGCCTGGTCCTCCACTATGAGAACACACATGCAGCTGCCTTATACTGAATCAGACCCTTGGTCCATCAAGGTCAGTACTGGCTACTCTGACTGGCAGCAGTTCTCCAGAGTCTCAGGCAGGGGTCTTTCACATCACCTACCTGGTCCTTTTAAACTAGAGATGCCGGGGATCGAACCTGTGACCTGCTGCATGCAAAGCAGAGGTCCTTCCACTGTGCCACAGCACCTTGATCTGCTGGCTGAGAATTCACTTCACATATTGATGCTACCCCCACAAAACCTCAAGCAGTGTTATATCTGTCTGCCTCTAACACATGCCAAAAGGCCCTTGTTTGCTCTGCTCCCCAGCAGAATACCCACATGGCCTTCCTGCCTCAGGAAAGGATGCAATTCAAACTCTCAACCACAGGGCCCACCCGAGCCTTCTCTACGGGAAAAGGCAGAGCCACTCCCCATCTGCTGTCTCTCTCGGGCTTGGCTCCCAGGACACTCCCTGCTTCTGCAGGTGTAGCTGCAGCTGCCTCCCTTTGCTTACAGTAAAGCTGGCACCGATTCCAGCACCTGCCACTTGCCAAGATGCTTGAGAATGGCAAGCGGGGATTATAATTTTTTAAGACACCTGAGCATGCTTTCATTCTGCTCTAAACAGGTCAGCCCAGAATTAGAACTTCAGAGGCAACAACAGTGGCGTATTCATTTATAAAAACCATATCCTGCCTTCTGGACCAAGCAGGGCCACCAAGGCAACTAACAAAGGCAAGATATTATACAATACACCATAAAACCAGGCAACTAACAAAGATATTATACAATACACCATAAAAGATATTATACAATACACCATAAAACCAGTTACACCCCAAAATTAAACATGTATTAAAAAATAAAGAATCAAAAACGTAGGGTAGGAACAAGAGGTCTCTGAGGGAATGCCAAGAAAAAGAAAGTCTCCAGCTGCCAGAAGAAGACAGTGATGAACATAAGAACATAAGAGAAGCCAATACTGGATCAGGCCAATGGTCCATCTAGTCCAACATTCTGTGCCAAAAATACCAGGTGCCATCAGGAGGTCCATCAGTCAGGCCAGGACACTAGAAGCCCTCCCACTGTTGCCCCCCCCCAAGCACCAAGAATACAGTGCATCACCTGTGAGTTCCTATCTATACCTTGTGGCTAATAGCCACTGATGGACCTCTGCTCCATATGTTTATTCAGTTCCCGCTTGAAGCGGTCCATGCTTGTATCCGCCGCCACCTCCT
>NW_015187803.1:0-1239 GCF_001447785.1 Gekko japonicus
GACCTCTCCTTGTGATCTTCATTCCGAGGCAAGAAAATACAGGGGGAGACGATTCTGCAGATAACCCAGTCCCAAGCCAAGTAGGGGTTTAGGGGTTTTACACATTGAGACTCCATATAAATGGGGGGGAGGCACCACTCAGGGGCACAGAATAGACTTTGTGTGTGAATGAGAGGTCCTCCAGTAGCTACTAATCGTGGTGACTGAAGGGACCCTCCACATCCAGTGCTAATCTGCAACATCAGGGGAAGCCTTAGCCTCTATGCTCTGTTGTTGGCTTTCTGGGGCAACTGGCTGTCCACTGTGTGAGACAGGATGCTAGACTAGCTGGACCACTGGTCTGATCCAGCAGGTTCTTCTGATGTTCGTATGAAGGCCTCGGCCTATATACCCTGCTGTTGGCCCTCCGGAGGAACTGGTTGGCCTCTGTGTGAGAGAGGATGCTGAGCTAGATGGACCACTGGTCTAATCCAGCAGGGCTGCTCTTATGTTTTTATGAAGGCTTCGGCCTCTATGCCCTGTTGGCCCTCCAGAGGAGCTGGTGCTGGCCCTTGTGTGAGACAGGATGCTGGACTAGAGGGACCACTGGTCTGATCCAGCAGGGCTCATCTTATGTTCTTATGAAGGCCTCAGCCTCTCTGCCCTGTTGTTGGCCCTCCAGAGGAACTGGTCAGCCCCCGTGTGAGACAGGATGCTGGAGTAGATGGACCACTGGCCTAATCCAGCAGGGCTCTTCTGGTGTTCTTAGGCCTCAGGGTCCCTTTTTGGCATCTCCAATTTAAAGAATTTAGCCTAGGAAAGATCCCTCTCTGCTCCAGGCCCTGGAGGGACCCGCTGCCAGTCAGAGGGGACAGTACTCACTCTATACGGCATCTTGATGGGAGATGTAAAGCTTTTAAAATGGCGGGGTGGGAATTTGAGGAAACAGCAAGTTCAGTCTTCACACTGGTGCTTAAAAGTGGCTGTGCCCTGGGTGGATTTAATTCTTGCCATGATTGCAGATGTAATATTTTAATATTTTTAAACACCTAAATGAAGGCTGACGCTGCCTTGTCACAGGTTAGCCTATTTCCTCTCCCCCCCCCCAGCTCAGTGCTGTTTCCCGTGACTGGCCATGGTTCTCCTCCGGGGTCTCCCTTCCCCACCCCCAGACCACAGCGGAATGCCCCAGAAGCAATCCATGGGATAAGCCATGCAGGGCTTTTTTTGTAAAAAACGCCCAGCAGGAACTCATTAGCA
>NW_015187804.1:0-1316 GCF_001447785.1 Gekko japonicus
ACTTCTGCGCCATATGCTTATCTGATTCCTTTTTAAAAGAAACTGAAACTTGAAAATGAAAGGCACAAAGAGCTGTGAAACAGTATTAAAATAACATTCTACAAAAGGCAGGTAAGACTAATCAAATTGCTAATTACTACTGAGCCTGGCATCTTAAAAACAGATGAGGTAAACAGCAGGCAAACTTCTTAAGGGACAGAAATGCAGAGCGGTCGGAATATGTGAAGGGCTCTGCTGGCTCAGGCTGATAGTCTGTATGGTCCAGCATCCTGTTTCCCATTCTGGCCCACCAGATGGAATGCCAGAGATCGAACCACCAGCCTGCTTTCTACCCAATGGCTGCAGGCCCTCTCTCTAATGACGGCCTGATTACTATTTTTAAGAAGGGGCTTAAAATCCCTTTTTGGAATTATTTATTTATTATTTATTTACTGTATGGCAGAGTTACACACAGGAAGCGTATAATAATATAAAATACAGAACCAAGTTGATACGATGGGTACGCAAACCGACTGGGTAATCCCCCTAAATACTAATATCTAAATTTTCAAACCACTAACAGGAGTTGAGAAGGGAAATAGGCCTGTAACTTTCTGCCAGATGTTTTGGTTCCCCAGCTTTCAGAATAGCAGCTATCTTTGCTTCCTTGAATTACCCTGAGAGTCTTCCTGTTCTCATGATGATAGTGAAAAACTTTGTGAGCCCCTTCTTAGTGAATGTGCCACTGTTGATCAGGAACTGATTACAGATGCAGTCAAAGCCTGGTGCCTTTCTGCTTTTGATGTCCTTCAGTGCCTTTGAAATCTCATCAGCACTGAAATCCTCTGACAACTCACAGTCTTCAGGGCAGGTGTGTTTCAAAATCTGGAGTTCTTTTTTAATCCTGATTGTAAAATCTCAATCCTTTGGAGCTCTGGATAGGGATAACAGTTGGGCAGCTACCCAGTTTGATGTTACCTCCAGATTTCCTCAGAGCACAGGCGGGCTTGCACATAGTTTTTTAAACAGGCTTCAGGCTTTCCTACTAGGATGCCTGAAATCCAAATTTGCAGTTGCTTCAGTCTGTTCAACATTTGCAGCTGTGTGTAGACATGGCACAGAATGTCACCCCGGTCTGTACTGTGTCTATATTTAGCGCACTTTAGGGAAAAAATAGCCTGAGCAGCTTACAAATGTAAGAAACTAAAATGAATGACAGTAAGAACATGACAATAAGAACGTAAGAGAAGCCAATGTTGGGGTGGTAGTTGTTATGTGTTGGAGGGACTCATCCAAGACACCTCTCCGGATCTTCACTGAAATCTTTCCAATTCACC
>NW_015187805.1:0-1198 GCF_001447785.1 Gekko japonicus
AATATTTTAAGACAATATTTTCCAAATCACTTCAAGTCCTAGGTTACAAACTGAGCTCTCCAATGCAAGAACAAGATGCATTTCTTCCTTGAGGAGGTGCGATTGTCAGAAGAAAATAAAAAAGTTTCAGTTTTGTTTTTGCATGTGGGTGGGTATTCTGTTTGTAATAATTGTTTGGATACACTATATTTTTAATATAGTTGTGATAATGTCATGCCAAGTAAAAATGTCCACAGTCATATTTTATGTTCCTAAAGTAATAGAATGACTTTCAATCTAGAAAAGACAAAAGAAATGCTAATGTAGCATTTTTTTCAATTTTTCCATAAATTTCCGTTTTTTTCCAGAAGAAAAACCGGGGTTTTTTTCCGAGCTTCAAAATTTCCGGAAATTTTATATCTCTACTCTCGGCACGCTCACTGCCCAAACAGGTTTTCAGCCAGACACAACATCACCATGACATCACATCTTTCCCAAGCCTCTCCCCAAAGCTCCCAGGGGTGCCCGGCCACAGCCCGCCATCCGTCCCCCCCAGCACCCTGTTTCCCCACAGCGGCCTGCCAGAGGCCCCTTGAAGCACAGGCACAGAAACCAGATTTTCCCAATATTTTTGGACCCTGGAAACTACTTTTCAGAGCTCTGCTGCCCCAGAAGGTGGAGCCTCCCTTTATCCACCAGGCTGAATAGTTCTCCTGAGGTTTCTCAAACACACACACCCCCCCGCAACTTGATTTCTTTTCATGAAAGGATGGTGAGCTATGAACTTTTAATTAATGGGAGAAATTGTTCTGCAGGAATTTGTCTAATCTGCTTTTGGTGGCATCAGAGTTAGTGGACATTGAGTGCCACAAATTAACTCTTTGTTGTGTGCAGAACTATTTATTTTTATTCTGACCTGAACTCTCCACCCACCACATTCACGGGGTGCCCCAAGTGCATGCAGGCACAACCTTACCAAAGGAGAGGGGATCGTGGGCACGCTCCATGGTCTGCGCCCCCTGCCCTTGCTCCAAGGAAGCTCCTTCCGCCTCAGGGATTGTGGCTTCCATCTTCAGGGATGGTCCCCACATCTGAAAAAAGCAGCGAGGGAGAGAGGTGAGAGATGGAATGGAAAAGAGACCAAGGAATGGATCCTGCCCCACTCCCAGACTCTGCACCCTTCCATGGGGAGACCTGGTGAGTTATCTGGAGGAGTCAG
>NW_015187806.1:0-1399 GCF_001447785.1 Gekko japonicus
TCTGCCACTGAGCCAGGGTCTCAGGCAAGAGTTAAAAGGATCAGGTAGTAGGTGATTGGAAAGATCTTGATCTGGGACCTTGGCTCAGTGGTAGAGCATCTGCTTGGCATGCAGAAGGTCCCAGGTTCTTCTTCTTCTTTTTTAATATACTTTGATTTTTAAGGGTATACTGGGGTAGGGAAGAGAAGGTAAAGGTAAAGGTTTCCCTTGCTCGAAAGCCAGTCGAATCCGACTCTAGGGTTGCAGTGCTCATCTCTGTTTCAAAGCCGAAGAGCCAGTGCTGTCCAAAGACATATCCGTGGTCATGTGGCCGGCATGACTAAACACCAAGGCGCACGGAATGCTGTTACCTTCCCACTGAAGTGGTACCTATTTATCTACTTGCAATTTCTTGCTTTCGAACTGCTAGGTTGGCAGGAGAGGGAAGAGAAAGGAAACAAAAAAAAAGAGAGAGTCTTCTGCATGCACTTATCATTTCAAATTACCAAAGGACAGGCTGTGAGTTTTTAAGTCTTCATAAAGGCTTCTTTGTATCATAGTATCAAACTATTCATATCTTTAAGTTTCTTTTTTTATCCAGTCATAAAGAGGAGTCCATAGTCCGAAGAAATCTTCCATTTGTCCTCTTAGCATCAAGGTCAATTTATCCATTTCCGCATTTTCCGTAATCTTCACTATTGTTCCGAAGGTATTGTTGGAAGTTTCCAAAGGGTTGCAAATAAGATTCTAGCTGCTGTTACTACATGAATTATAAAGCATCTTTGATTTTTTTCAAAATCATCTGGTACACAATTCAGTAAAAACAATTCTGGTCAAAAAGGCACTGAGATCTGCAGAACTGTCTGTATAAATTGTATGTACCATATTCCAGAATTTATGTACTATTTCAAACGTCCACCACATATGTTTAAATGTACCTACATGCTTTTTACACATCCAGAAAATCTCAGGTTCAATCCCCGGCATCTCCAGTTAAAAGGACCAGGTAGTAGGTGATGTGAAAGACCTTGACCTGAGACCCTGGCTCAGCGGTAGAGACTCTGCTTGGCATGCAGAAGTCCCCAGGTTCAATCCCCGGCATCTCTAGTTAAAAGTACCGGGCAGTAGGTGATGGGGAAGACATTGAGACCCTGGAGAGTCACTGCCAGTCTGAGTAGACAATACTGACTTTGATGGACCGAGGCGTTGATTCAGTATAAGGCAGCTTCATTTGTGTTGTGTGTGAAGGTTGGGATACAAATCAATAGGCACCTACACCCACAGAGAGCGGTTATAGATGAGATTCTATCATGCCTCTGCTATCTCTCTGTACGAATTCTCCCAAAGTCGATCGATGGAAGGTTAACTCAGGCGACACGCCTCCTCCCAAAAAAGAAAGAAAAAAGTCACAATTCTGCCC
>NW_015187807.1:0-1186 GCF_001447785.1 Gekko japonicus
CTCGGGCAAACCCACAACCGGCACAGGACAGTTTCTCGTTGCGAGCCACCGACAGCGTCGGAAGAAGACAGCCAAACAGACCTCACTTACTCGGCAATGGATCACCACCACGTGCTGCGAATCGCTGTTCAGCCAGGACTCCATGGCCTTGCAGATAGTGCACACTTTATTCAGCGGTGGCGCATGCAGGTCGGGCCAGCCCACGTCCATTATCTGGGATGAAGCAGAATCAGGTTGCAAATACGTTTATGAAAGGCAGGCTTTTGATTGTAACGGGAGCGAAGGTGCAGAAGGCGACACACATCCTGGAGCATAAGACCCCTCCTTCTCCTGAAGATATTTCATAGGTGGTACTGGTCCCCGGACAGATTAGCTAAATGCTCTTCTAACACCTTCAAAAATTGTTGGGAGATGCAAAGATAATGTGGGATCTTTCTACCCTATGTGGTGAAGATGGGAAAAAAATCTATACATTTTGGAAAGAGGTTAAAAAACTGATACTTGATATGTTACGAATAAATTTAGAAGTAATTCCTGAAACATATCTATTAAACATGTTTCCGAATGATATAAACCCAAAATATGTTTACCTATTAGCATATATCGTAACATCTGCTCGAATGTTGGTGGCTAAATACTGGAAATCTTCTACTCTTCCCTCTATACAAGAGTTATTAACTAAATTGTTGGAAATTGCTAAAACAGATAAGCGAACAACGGTATTACATGGGAAAGATACTACAATTTTTCAGAGACACTGGTCTAGAGTGTACTCATGGTAAAATATTGAGGACAATTTATAGACTCATTTAATCACACTGTTTATATAAATTGTATGGCTGTATACTGTGGAAAACCTAAAATAAACTGTTTGGTTTTTTAAAAAAAAAGACCCCTCCTTCGAATGCCTGCTTCCAGGCCCTCAAACAGCCATCCCACCCAACATCCAAACTGGGGGCTCTGTTGAGTCTGCAATGTGAACAGAAGGTCTACAGATTGCCCCTTTGTGCACAAACAGGTCTCTCTGGATCCTGGTCGTATACAGTGATCATATTCTTAACACCAAACACTTCCTTGCCTTCCCCAAACACCTGAGCTACAAAGAACACTGGAAAGATGTCCTTATTCTAAATCTCTGTAGCATTATGGGAAAGAAGTCATAGGCCCTGTTCATACGAGGCAGTTT
>NW_015187808.1:0-1222 GCF_001447785.1 Gekko japonicus
TTGTATATTCTCCCACCATGTCAATTTTACATTGTGTAGTTTGAGGAGTACCTCTTGTGTTTTTCGTTTGTTAGACTTATCCAATAATACTTCATATGATTCTTTATGATAATTTGTAATAAGTGTTGGCTTAGTGAAAGCTTCCAAAGGAGAAACCCATTTAGATATTTTCCTATAGAATCTTTCCTTTATCACATTCCATATATTAATTAGTGCACCTCTTATTATATGATTTTTAAAGTTAGAGTGGATCTTATCTTTCTCATACCATATATATGCATGCCAACCGATACACAAATCATGACCCTCTAAAGATAAACATCTAGAGTCTTCTAGCTCAATCCAATCTTTGATCCAACCTAGGCATGCAGCTTGATAGTACAAATTCCAGTTGGGAAGACCACAGCCACCTCTTTCTTTTTTATCTTGTAGGGTTTTTATTTTTATCCTGGATTATTTGGGTGCCAGATAAATTGTCTAACTACTTTATCCAATTCTACAAAGAATTTTGGTCTTTTTAAAATAGGCATATTCTGTGCCAAAAACAAAACTCTGGGAAGGACGTTCATTTTGACAGTAGCAATCCTACCCATAAACGAAAGATGCAAGTCCTTCCATTTAGCTAGATCTTTCTTCATTTCCTCCAAAAGCTTATTATAATTATCTTCTATTAAATTGCTATTTTTATTGGACATAGTAATACCTAAGTATTTAACTTTCTTAGCCAATTCCATCAATGTAATTTCCTGAATTTCTTTTACTATATCTGGAGTACAGTTTGTCATTAACAATTCAGTTTTCTTAAGATTAACTTTAAGACCAGCAACTTGCCCATAATCACGTATTACTTTCATTAATTGAGTAACTGAGTCTTTAGGATCTTCTAAAATAAACAGAAGATTGTCTGCAAATGCCAACAGTTTGTACTCTTGTCCTTTTATTCTGAGACCTCGAATAAACTCATTCTGTCTCACCTGATCATTTAATGTTTCTAACGCAAAAATGAATAACAAAGGGGATAAAGGGCAACCCTGCCTGGTTCCTTTCTGAATCTCAATTTTTTGCATTAAATCTCCATTTAACAAAATCTGTGCATATTGCTCCGTATATATTGCTTTTATCATTGTCTGAAATTTTATTCCACGGTCCCAGATATCCAATTTTTGCAGTAAGAACTTTCACGATAAGTTATCAAATGCTTTTTCAGCATCCAAAAACATTA
>NW_015187809.1:0-1201 GCF_001447785.1 Gekko japonicus
TGTGCCCCGCCCCCCTACAAAGGGTTAGACGCTCGCTCCCGGGCGTGGTTCCTCCCTCCACCCATCCCACTTCCGGACACCGGCTCCTGTCTGGCCTCCCCGCTGTCTGGCCTCCCCGCTCCCTCTGGATCCCAGCAGCAGGCAGCGGCACCGGCGCCTGACTCTTTGCTGCCGCCCTTCCTCCCTCTTTGCTCATCCTCCGGCTGGGGAGTTGTTGCAGCCGGGAACGTCCTCTGCGTCGTCGTCGGCTCCTCTCCCGTCGTTGCGTCTTGCTGTTTGGGTAAGTGTCGGGGCCTCAATAGCGCCCCGTCTCCTCGGCTCGGCGCAGGGCTTGGTACCCCTGGCCCCGGGGGTTGTGAGTCCCGTCCTCGGGACAGCCTCGAGGCTTTGCCCGATTTCCTCTGCAGTTTCGTGATCCTGGTTTTTGAGGATCACGAAACTGCGGAGGAAATCGGGTGAAGCAAATGCAGCCCCACAGCCTCAGGTGTGAAATTAACATGTTTGTGTTGGGGCAAACAGGGCTGTGCTGCGAGGCAGCTCTAGTGCGAAATCACCCCTAGAGTTTATTTTGCTCTCCTGGTATTTATGAAACTCCAATCAACTGAACATCTGGCTCAAAGGAAAAAAATAAACAGACAGTAGTACTAATTTGTTCAAAATCTTGTGTGTAGGAAACAGTCCCCCAAACGCTTCATAAATATAGAAAGATCATTGAAAACAGAGATTTGCCCATCCACAAAGACATGACTGATGTCGGCCTATCCAGACTTTGATCCCGACACCCAGCAATAAGATCTATACAAATCCTGTAATCACAAAACTTTGAACTAGGGAATGAATGGTTGTGAACATAGATGCAATCAGCTCCACCCAATATCCATAACCTGATAAACACCAACGAGAGGCCCATTTGACTTGTCATGTAAAGTATGGAAGACAGCTAATAGAATACAAACAGGCTTTGGCAGTTGTGCAGGCCTGTTTAAATGTGGTAAAATACCAGGACCTGAATGCAATTGTGGTGCAGCCCATAAGAGAGTCATTCTTTTGGGACAATGATCCAGTGATACCAAGAACACCATACCAAGGCATACCAAGAACACAGTGCTTCTGAACTGTTAGAGTAATTATTGTAGAAGGGTTAGTTAGCCAGAGCTAAATAATAATATTTAGACTAAATCAATGTGTATTGGGGGGGGGG
>NW_015187810.1:0-1185 GCF_001447785.1 Gekko japonicus
AAAAATGATCCAATTGCCACTGTGAATTTTGAACTTCAGGGGGCAGGCAAGCATGGTTGCCTTTGTATATTTGTATGTTCCTAGCCTGGAAATGTACAACAGTTAAGTACCATAAACAGTAGACACTTAGCATAAAAATTCAAAATCAGTAGCATATACACAGCATATTACATTCATTTGTTCTCCTGAGGGCAGTCCTCATCTGGAGGTTCAAGGTATTGTGATTGAGAACTTGAACTTAGTTGCAACTAGTACACAAATATGCATATGCAATTAAAAAAACACACAGCAGAAATACAATCAAGGTACATCTCTTCAGCCTGTCCCTTTTCTTGGCACTAGCTGTGCCAAATCAAAGTGAAAAAGGCCATCAGTTCCATTTTTGCTACCAGTAACCCATAAAACAAAAAAAAAGAAAAATCTTCACGTCTTCCTTCTTCCTCCAGTAACATCGATTCTGTCTGCACACAGCCGTATGCAGCTGCTCAGTTCCCAAGACGGGGCTTCCAGTTCCCAATCGCTATAGACCTGTGCACGTCCAGTCGGAACATGCGCTTGTCTAACCAACAGGGAAGGGGACTATTTTGTGTGTTAAACATTTCTCCCCCCTTTGTGTGTGGCAGCTCCTCCTGGGAATTCAATTATGAGACTAGACACATTTCTCAAAAATTTAAGTCAATTTCCACTCATACCGCAGTTATTCCTCGATCCCGGCTCCCCCTTACAAATACTAGCAAGCACTCCAACATCTACATAATAATCACAATAGCATTTTAAAACAAAAAACCTTCCGTCTCAGCGGAACATTCAATACAGTACAGGAATATACACTAAGTGATAAAAGAAACAATTTCTCCAATTCAGACCTCCCTCCATCTCCAAACAAACATGGTATAGTCCGAGGGTTCCCTTTCTCTCTCGGTTTCTCTGTCCCTCGACATCTCCATCCATGCCCTTATAAGGACCGGCTATGCGGAGACATCCGAACCCGATCGCACGCTCGGGGAGAAGTTGCGCATGCAAATACACGTTCGCGCAATGTGTCATGGGAGTTCTCTTTACCCTCGGGACCAACACAACAAAACAAGACAGATACAGCCCTTAACACATCAACACCGATTCAAAAACCAATTCCCACACATTGGCCTGGTGAGCCACCCCAACATCGGCAAGCGAACTCACTGT
>NW_015187811.1:0-1259 GCF_001447785.1 Gekko japonicus
TTAGAGGGAGCATTGGTGCCACCTCCCCCTCGCCGACCGGGCCTTCTTACACTGAGGGTTGGGATGGGTGCCCCCTCCCCCCCAGCTTTCCAAGGGTTTTCTGACTTGCCCTGAACAGTCACATCATTTTCTGCAATGGAAAAAACACTGCTGCCCCTCCCCCTGATTGAACCTTGGTACACTGATGGTTGGGACGGGTGCCGCCTCCCCCCTGCCTACCGGGCCGATGTACAAGCTACACTGTGGGTTGGGATGGGTGCCACCCAGTGTTCCCTCTAAGCTGAGTTAGTGTGAGCTGGCTCACAGTTTTTTAGCCTCCGGCTCAAACATTTTTGTCTTAGCTCAGGAAGGATGGCCCCAGAGCCAACTAATTTATGCAGTAGCCAGATCACCTGCTCACAACCTTAATGCCAGTAGCTCACAAAGTAGAATTTTTGTTCACAAGACTCCACAGCTTAGAGGGAGCATTGGTGCCACCTCCCCCCTCGCCGACTGGGAGGGTTGGGATGGGTACCCGCTCCCCCCAGCTTCCCAAGGGCTTTCTGACTTGCCCTGCACAATCACATCATTTTGTGCAAAGGAAAAAACACTGCTGCCCCTCCCCCCGATTGAGCCTTGGTACACTGATGGTTGGGACGGGTGCCGCCTCCCCCCTGCCTACCGGGCCGATGTACACTGAGGGTTGGGATGAGTGCCCATTCCCCATGATGAATGAACCTAGCTACCCCCTGTGGATTGGGATGCGTGCCGCCTCCCCCCTGCCGACTGGGCCTAGCTGCACTGAGGGTTGGGATGGGTGTCGGTCGCCTTCCCCTCCCGACTGGGCCACTGAGGGTTGGAATGGGTACCCGCTCCCCCCCCCCAGCTTCCCAAGGGTTTTCTGACTTGCCCTGAACAATCACATCATCTTACGCAAAGGAAAAAACACTGTTGCCCCCCCCCCATCTGATTGAACCTAGCTACATAGACGTTTGGGACAGGTGTTGACCACAGTTCCCTGTAGCGTGCGTACTGTGTGCACTGCGCACGTATTGACAGCTCTTTACGCAGAGCTTTCTAGATCTGTGCACAGGCGCTTCCTCTAAGCTGGCCCTTCAGACAATGTGTAGAATGAACCAGCAGCAGATCATCTGGTCCTTGTTCTTTTCTTGCTCGAATTTCCAAATGGGCTTTATTCCCAGCACCCCCAATGGTCACACAGTTCCCCGTAGCGTGCGTACTGTGTGCACTTGCGCACGTATTGACAGCTCTTTACGCAG
>NW_015187812.1:0-1441 GCF_001447785.1 Gekko japonicus
GCCCTCTGGCTTCTCTCTCTCTCGCCTGCCGCTGCCTCCTCCCCGGTGCCCATTCTCCTTTCAGCGACTCGTGAGAGGTACATTCTAATCCCCTGACTCCAAAGGAGACCCCCTCAGCTATGTGGTCAGAACACCCACCACCCCGCGCACGCACGCACACACACACTCCGGAGGGCGCAAAATTTTGCTCCACGTTTACCAGGAGGTACAATAGCCCCTGTGGCTGCAGCTGAAAGAGCATTCAGGTGACTCTCAAGATGGAACATCAGCATCCCCTTAGTAAGGTTCCTAAAATTAGGGAGCCAGGGGAGTTCTCTTTCATGTGCTGAACTACTGTGTGTGCCCATCTCCCCTCCTCGTACTGATCATCAGTCCATAGGGCTGCCCGTAGGCATGGGGGATCTTCTTCTCCCTCCTCCGCCACCGCCCCACAGGTCTTCTTCTTTACCCCTCCAAGTTGGAGGCTCCAATCTTTCCTCCCAGTCCAGCCCAAGTCTTAGTCCTGTAGCAAAGCCAGTTTCAAAAGGCGGTAGTTGGAGGACTTGCACCAGCTCTATCGCTTTAACCCGCTCAAGCCCTCACAGGCCAAAAAACCTTGGGAGGAACACCCGTGCTGGTCTGAAGTCAGAGTAGAAGGACAACCTCTAGGTGGTGGCTGGAGATCTCATGCTATTACAACTGATATTTAGGCAACAGAGGAAATGGCCACTTCAGAAGGTGGACTCTATGGCATTATACCCCCCATTGAAGTCCTTTTCCTCCTCCGGCATTGCACACATCTCCAGGTATTTCCCAACCTGGAGTTGGCAACCCTAGTGAATGTTCCCATTCTAGTCCCTCAGAGTTCTAGGATACTTTGCCTAATGTTTCTGTTGCTCTAAGGATCCTTCTCACAATATCCTTCATATATGCCTCATTGAATTCAACGTGGTTTATTGTGAAATAGGTGTGCAAAGAACTGTAGTCAGATATTGTTAACACTTTTGGTAGCTTTCGTTTGGCTTGATGAATAGTAGACATTCATAAAGGTAAAGGTAAAGGTTCCCTTGCTCGAAAGCCAGTCGAATCCGACTCTAGGGTTGCGGTGCTCATCTCCGTTTCAGAGCCGAAGAGCGAGCGCTGTCCGAAGACGTTTCCGTGGTCATGTGGCCGGCATGACTAAACACCAAGGTGCATGGAACGCTGTTACCTTCCCACTGAAGTGGTACCTATTTATCTACTTGCAATTTCTTGATTTCGAACTGCTAGGTTGGCAGGAGCTGGAACTAGAGATGGGAGCTCACTCCATCACGCGGCACCCGGGTCTCGAACTGCTGAACTACTGACCTTCCACAGCCTGCAGTTCAGCGTCTTAACCACTTGAGCCACCGCAGCTCCTTGACATTCATAGCCTGATCATATAAGCCCTACTAAAGTGACTGGGACTTACTCCCAAATAACT
>NW_015187813.1:0-1242 GCF_001447785.1 Gekko japonicus
AAAAAAAAAAAGGCCGGCTTTTTATGTGGTATTTTTGCACATAAAAATGACCCGCAAGACAATGTCAGATTCATACATTTAACTTTTCTTGTACTCAGGAGTCATTTTGTAGAAAAAAAGGTGCAGGAGCTCATTAGCATAACCCATGAACATAACTTATTTGCATATGCGGGTATATTAGCATAACCCATGAGCATAACTTATTTGCGTATCACCCCCTGACATCACCGGAAGCGTGTCAGAAGGCTCCACTGGACTGTTTTGGATTCCTAGCAATTGGGGGGAGGGGGTGGACATGCAGATCTGTCCTTGCAGAGGAGGGAGAGCTTGTACCTGAATAAAACTTGGTCTTAAAGGTGCCACTGGACTGTTTTGGGCTGGGGGGGCGGGGGGAGCTCTGCAACTTAGCTGGCTGCTTCTTGCTCTGACTGAGGTCTGCTGGGAGCAGGAGGCGGGGCTTGTTGCATGTGCCCGCCCCCTGGGCTCCTTACTGCCGGAGCTCCGCTCCTGTGCGCTCCTGCAGAAAATGACCCCTACTTGTACTGAAAGACATTGCCCCCACCCCCAAATTCCAGGTAGATGGACCAACGTCTAGCTGACAGCATCAGTTCCCCTGCAGAAAATGGCTGCATTGGAGGGTGAGCTCTGTGGCCTGGTTTCCAGTGCGCCCCCCCCAATCACAAACCAGGCCTTTCCCAGAAGGACATTCGGGAGTTGGCACCTGTATGTCAACCCCAGCTGAGACGTGAAAAACATTTTTTATATATACTAGATGCTTAGGAGTCTTTCGGGTTAACAGTGATAGTTAAGATATGAAAAAGATAATACTATACTTGAATCAGTTCATAATGGAATTAGCATGATTGAGAGATAACGTTTGCCAAGCTAACTAGATGATCTCCTCTCTTGGGTTTTTAGATAGTAGTGAGTATCTTTTCTTTATCCCTTAATGTAGTCCCCTTCCCTATTTCTGTTGTCGTTTGTAGTCTTTATAAAAATGCAATTAAAAAATCCCCTTGGGGGGGCAAACCCCCCCCCGGCTGAGACTGATCCCCGCCTTCCTCCCTTCCGAGATCTCGAAGCGTATGCTCCAATGGCTTACTCCAAAGTAAACATTCCCGGGATCTGGCTGTGGGGCTTTTCGGAGCTGGGGCTTTTCTGCAGCCCTCCCAGTCCTCTTTCCCCCACGCAGAAGCACACCCCCCCTCCGAAAAGAGCCTTTCCTCTTTTCGTCCCCCCCCC
>NW_015187814.1:0-1182 GCF_001447785.1 Gekko japonicus
TCTTTTGCAAAGCAAAGAGGGAGGTATTGCATTCAGCTCCACCTTCTGTCACAGCCTTTTTGCATTTGGCTCCACCTCCTGTGGCAGTCATTTTGAGCTGTACCTCTCAGCATTCCAAAGGTTCCCACAGGCTCACAAAATTTGGAGACTGCCGCTCTAGGTTAAATTAAGCAGCTTGCAATTGGCAACACTGTGATGGGTGTGGGGGGACGGGACCTCTGACTGCCCCCAGAAACCTGAGGTCATCAGGGCCTGATCATTAATTTTAGCCTCTGTTCAAAACATACCCCTGAGTTCCTTCACTTCCCCTCAGATAAGAAATAGCTGCCCTTCATTGTTATAGAAAAGGTATTTAGCTCTCCTTGGGACATTCTTGCAAGTAAGGGCAAGTCCTCCCCCTAATACTGGAGAAGTGCTTTCCATTACCACGATTCCATGAGAAACAAGGGGCAGATTACTAGCATATTCAAAATGTCCCACTTTTTGTCTCAATTGAACCAAGTCTGAGTCCAGTGGCACCATTAAGACCAACAAAGTTTAATTCTGGGTATAAGGCTGTGGTCACACACACTAAATAATCCACTTTCAGTCCACTTTCAATGCACTTTCCAACTGGATTTTGCCAGTTCACACAGGCCCATTCTGCGTCTAGCATTCGCTCCGCTTTTTTACCAAACCCACATTGGAACAGAAATTCTCCTCTACATTGCATGCCACTTTCACTTTCTTTGATTGTCGGATTTTATGGTCGCCTCCACACGGCATGCCGGTTTAACTTCCTTTGATCTCTCAGCTTTATGGTACTGTCTGCATAGATTTATGGCTGGTTTTGTGGCCATTCGGGGGTGACTCTGCAGTCAGTATGGCCCTGGGTATTTGAATGTGGTTTTGAGCCGCATCTTTTTCTGTTCTAGTGTGGGTTTGGTAAAACAACGGAGCGAATGCTAGATGCAGAATGGGCCACGGTAAAATCCAGTTGGAAAGTGCACTGAAAGTGGATTATTTATTTATTTATTATATTTATACCCCGCCCATCCTGCGAACAGGCTCAGGGCGGCTAACAAGAGCGGTACAATGTACCTAATTGGCATAAACCATAAAAGTTTAAAACAGCATAAAAATACACACTAACTCATATCAGCATTATAAAAAAAACAGTTAGCAATAAAGTGCTTGCAGTGC
>NW_015187815.1:0-1329 GCF_001447785.1 Gekko japonicus
GAGGGCCCAGCTAATTCAGCATTCTGTTTTTCACACACAGGGATGAGCAGAAACCAGGAAAATGTGGTTCGGTTAGTGGTTTGTGGTGTGACCGGTTCATGAGCCACAAACGGTCCCAAACTTTTAGGTGCCAAAAGGTTCGTGATGTGGTAGAATGCCCCCCCCCCCCCGGGCATGCTAGAGACACCAAACTCACAGGGGATCTCCGGCTGACTCTCCTCTACCAGCCCTCCAAGTTTGACAAAGATTAAATTTACAGTGTCCAAGTTATTCCCTCCCCAGAAGGTGCCCCCAAGAAAGTACTTTCTGGGAAAATGACAGGCAGTCATTTCCCCTCAAGAGTGTATAGAATGGGCCCTGTGCGAGCCAGAGACATCAAAGTCACCAGGGACCTCTCCCAGATGTTCCTCCACCTCAAAGTTTCACACACACACACACACCGTTGGTTTGAAGTCTGGTAAACATTTTGATTGACAGGCAACAGTCTGTATGGAAACGTACCCATTCACAAACTTCCATGAACCGCTTGAAAGTTCATGGGAAGTTCATGCCGGCTGACCTGCCATGACCTTCTTTTTGTGAACCACGAACTAGCCAAAATTCTTCATGAACTTTAGTTTGTGAGCTGGTTCGTGCCCATCCCTACTCACACAGCAGCCAACCAGCTCCTCTGGTGGGCTAAGAACAGGACCTAAAAAGTGAGGCCTTCCCCTGATGTTCCCTCCTGGCCAGGGGTCGTTTCGTAGAAAAAAAGCTAGGGGAACTCATTAGCATATGCCACACCCCCTGACATCACCAGAAGTGTGTCATAAGGCCACACACCCCACCCCCAACGGTCCCATGAGGGGCCCGGCGGTGGACCTGCAAGGCCGGCGGGAGTGCAAGGAAGCCCCGCGAAGGCCCTCCCTGGCCCCAGGCAGGGGTGGGGAGAGGCAGGGAGGAAGCAACTTACCCTCCCTCTTCTCCTGCCTCCTCCTGGCTGAATGAGGGCCGGAAGCGCGGCGACCGGAAGCAGAGG
Source organism: Gekko japonicus (assembly GCF_001447785.1). Classification (NCBI taxonomy): domain Eukaryota; kingdom Metazoa; phylum Chordata; class Lepidosauria; order Squamata; family Gekkonidae; genus Gekko; species Gekko japonicus. The sequence goes on from NW_015187815.1 coordinate 1,019, forward strand.
GCGGGGCTTCGTCATGTGCCCCGCCCCCATACCTCACCCGGGACCCGGGGGAACTGCGATCCCCCCGAAATGACCTCTGCTCCTGGCACTGGAATCCAGAGGCTGACTCTGCCTTCCCTTAATGGCCTGCCTGGCACTGGTTCTGTCACCTCATAGTGATTGTCTTGCTTTCCCCTCTGGTAAGCTTGGGTCAGACAGAAACTGTTTCACCTCAGTTTCCCCTTTGGAGTGATCCCCAATAACAGTGCAGAGATGCCTGTCTTCTTACACAGCATTCCCCATGTTCTTTGTTGTTGTTCAGTCACACAGTC
>NW_015187816.1:0-1260 GCF_001447785.1 Gekko japonicus
TAAGAACTAATTCCCTAAGTAACTGTACATGCACACACACACACACACCACCAAGAGGGCGCACTTATAAAATGTAGGAGGGAGGGAATTGGGACGTTTTAGTGAAGGGACATACACCCTGAAATCCTGGCCTTGAGGTTTGGAGAGGTCCAGGGGCAAACACAGCTGAGGTCTGTCTGTCTGTCTGTCTGTCTGTCTGTCTGTCTGTCTGTCTGTCTGTCTGTCTATCTATATCTATCTATCTATCTATCTATCTATCTATCTATCTATCTATCTATCTATCTATCTATCTATCTATCTAGTACTGCTCATACGACTACCACCCTAAGCAGAAATTAGAACCAAAAATATTTTAAAAGACATTACTCAGTATTATTTTTCTTATATTTTATTATTGTGCCTATGAATTTTTCCACTGAGTGGGTGACACGATCATTTGTATCCAATAGTAGCCATGATACCTGGCTCACACATTTAACAATTCAGTATCTTTAAGTAAAGGGGTGACTAAATAAGCCCTCAACTCATTGAATATAGGGCACTCCATAATCATATGTTTGATGGTTTCCATCATATCATGTGAGCATCAGTATGTTCTATTATTGTATGATACTCTGCCCTCCAAAACTGCCAAGGGATGAACGTTCATTCTTGCCAAAGTAAAAGCTCTTCTTAGTTGGGGGACTGTCTACTGATAAAAATCCCTCTCATGGATCGCTTCCCTGGCATGGTGAGGGGGCTTGTGTGGTTCAATGAGACTGCAGGCTATGCCGTGGACTCATGGAGGACCACTTAGGATGGACAGGCCACAGCAGAGAACTCAGACAAAATGCAATCCACTGGAGAAGGAAATGGCAACTCACTCCAGTATCTTTGCCAAGAAAACCCCATGGACAGTAACCAAAGGCTAAAAGATATGATGCCAGAATATGAGCCCCTAAGGTTGGAAGGTGTCCAATATGCTACTGGGGAAGAGCAGAGGGCAAGTACAAGTAACCCCAGAAAGAGTGAAGCAGCTAGGCCAAAGCCGAAAGGACATTCAGCTGTGGATGTGTCTGATGGTAAAAGGAAAGTCTGATGCTGCAAAGAACAATACTGCATAGGAACCTGGAATGTAAGATCCATGAATCAAGGTAAGCTTGACGTGGTAAAAAATGTGATGGCAAGACTGAACATCGACATCTTGGGAATCAGTGAACTAAACTGGATGGGAATGGGCGAATTTAACTCCGAAGAACATTATATCTACTATTGTGGCAA
>NW_015187817.1:0-1129 GCF_001447785.1 Gekko japonicus
ATGTGCTCGCAGTAGGAGTGGGCGATGACGTTGGAGCCGCAAAAGGGTAGGCGGCTCACCAGGCAGGTCAAAGGGGTCATGAAGCCAATGCCCCTCATGAAGGCCGCCCAGCCGATCTTGGCAATGACGGAGCTGGTGAGGATGGCCGTGTAGCGCAGGGGGGCGCAGATGGCCACGTAGCGGTCAAAGGCCATGGCGAGCAGGACCCCTGACTCCACCGCCGAGAAGCCATGGATGAAAAACATCTGGGCGACGCACGCTTTGATGCCAATGGTGTGCGAGTGGAACCAGAAGATACCAAGCATCTTGGGCACGGTGGAAGTGCAGAGCACCAGGTCGATCGTGGCCAGCATGCAGAGGAAGTGGTACATGGGCAGGTGCAGGGTGGGCTCCCTCTTGACCACGCAGAGGACGGTGACGTTCCCCAGAAGGGCTATGACGTACATGGAGCAGAAGGGGAAGGCGATCCAGAAGTGGGCGGCCTCCAGCCCTGGAATCCCCATTAGGATGAACGTGGTCGGGTTGGAGCAGTTGCAGTGCAGCATCGTTGTAGGGGCCTGGATTCTGGAACCGTTTCATCGCCTGCAAGTCAAACAACAGGGACAGTTAAGAACATAAGCAGAGCCCTGCTGGATCGGACCAGTGAGGGTCCATCTAGTCCGACATCCTGTCTCACCAGTTCCTCTAGAGGGCCAACAAACTGAGCACAGAGGCCAAGGCCTTCCCCTGAGAAGAGCATCAGAAGAGCCCTGCTGGGTCAGACCAGGGAGGGTCCATCCAGTCCAGCCTCCCGTCTCACACAACGGCCTCAACCAGTTCCTCTGGAGGGCCAACAACAGGCCGAGGCCACCCCCTGCTAAGAACATAAGGAGAGCCCTGCAGGATCAGATCAGTGGTCCATCTAGTCCAGCCTCCTGTCTCACACAGTGGCTATCCAGTTCCTCTGGAGGGCCAACAGCAGGGCAGAGAGGCCGAGGCCTTCCGTTGAGGTTGCATCCTAGCTCTGGGTTTAGTGCCTCTGAACCTCCCCAGGTTCCCCAAATTCACCATGGCTAGTAGCCACTGGTAGACTTATCCTCCGTGTATCTATCTAATCCTCTTTGAAAGCTGTTTGTGCCTGTGGCCATCA
>NW_015187818.1:0-1156 GCF_001447785.1 Gekko japonicus
AAGGCACAATAAAATTCGGCAGGCAACCCATCCGGGCCAGGGGTTTTGTTTTTCTTTTGTTTTTTAATTGCTTGTACTACCTCCACCATGGCAATAGGTTGTTCTAAATCTTTTTTCTGTCGTTCAGTTAACTTTTTAATATTCGGATTGTTCTTTATGTAGTTCCTAATTTTATCCAAATCCACCTCTTCCTTACTGTATAGTTGGGTATAAAAGTTTTGCACAATTTGTCTAAGTTCTTTTGTTTCACTCACTTCCCTACCGTTTTCATTCTTTAAGGTCTTTATATATCTTTTTTTTTCTTCTTGCTTCAATCTGAATGCCAGCCATCTGGATGCCTTATTTGCATACTGAAAAAAATTCTGTCTGGTATATAATATTTTCTTAGCTATTTCTTCATTCAGAAGACAATTTATTTCATGTTGTAGCTTTTTTTGTTTCATCCTTATTGTATCTTTTCATTCTCAGTTTATCTTCTTCCGCTCTCAATTTCTCCTTTAAATCCTGTATCTTGTGCGTTAATCTTTTCCTTCTATTGATTGCTTCCCTTATAAAACTACCTCTGACATATGCCTTGAAGGCATCCCAAACTGTTTTTATTTTAATTTCTGGCTGAATATTAATCTGAAAAAATTCTTTTATTTCTTCTTTAATTTTCCTTACAATTTTTGGATCTTTTAATAGGAAGGTATTCAATCTCCACCTTGTCGGCTTGTTTATACATCCTAGAGTAAGCATCATAGGCTTATGATCTGCGTATGTCATTGGAAGCATCTCCACCTCTTTCAAGTGGAGTCCCCTTTTTTCCATGACAGAATGAACTCAGCAGTCACAGTCTCCATCGATATATATCATCAAACACACAACTCCTTGAAACCACTTTCTAAAGTTTTTTTTAACCTTCACAGATATTCCCAGCCATTCCTAGACATTCCACTATTGTGGTAACATTTTGTTGAAATTCCTGAGCCTTATGTAGATTTATCATTCCTAGTATCACTTGTCTGGGAGCCATAATCATCAGAGAGATTCAAAAGCAGTTCAAAAATATAGTGTAAATGTCATTTTTAACTCATTTTAAAGTCATTTTTAACTGTAGCATGGTTTCCTGTAATTGTAGATGGTAAGGGTGTATGAAACAACTTTTGATAATGTT
>NW_015187819.1:0-1436 GCF_001447785.1 Gekko japonicus
GTAGTGAGAGAAGAATGCTGTGTCCCTATGCCCCCCATCGGGGGAGGATCCATTGTTCTGAATTTGTGAATGAACTTAAGTTCATCAACCTCACGTTGTACTCTCCCCTTGAAGCTTCCGTGTTTGAGGACTGCCACTCTTAGGTCAGCAGTGGAGTGTCCTGGAACGTTAAAAATGCTACTGTTTGTTGAGTGTTGTGGGATTTTTTTTGCCAAAGCAACTCACTTTAGATAAGGGTTAGCAGGTGCATGGCCATCAGTGAATTCAGTTTGTGGGTCCCCAGGTTCTGCTAACCAAGAAGCAACTGGGAATCCCTACTGGAGCTTTCCATAGAGCCCCCACATGAGAACCCCCCTACTCAATCCAGTCAAGGGCCCACCTAGTCCAGCATCATGGCCAACCTGATGTCTCAAGAAGAAGAAGAAGAAGAAGAAGAAAGAAGGAGGAGGAGGAAGAGGAGGACGAGATTGGATTTATACCCCGCCCTTCACTACCCAAAGGAGTCTCAGAGCGGCTTACAATCTCCTTTCCCTTCCCTTCCCCTCCCCACAACAGACACCCTGTGAGGTAGGTGGGGCTGGGAGAGCTCTGACAGAAACTGCTCTTTTTCAAGAACAGCTCTTATCAGAACCATGGCTTGCCCAAGGTCATCCAGCAGGTGCAAGTGGAGGAGTGGGGAATCAAACCCGGTTCTCCCAGATTAGAGTCCGCGCACTTAACCACTACACCAAACTGGCTCAAGTGCGGCACGAAGGCAATGGTTCCCCTAAGGTTTGCCCCAGGCGGTGGTATTCAGTGGTGCACTGCCTCTGAACATGGGATGTTCCATTTAGCGATCCTAGCTAAGAGCCATGGACGGCTGTGTCATCTGCAAACTGGTCTGACCCACTCAAGAGGCTGTGGGGAGGCCTCAGGTCACCATATCCCTGATCACCCTCCGTTTCAGCACATACCGAATTCGATGAAGGCGTAAGGCCTCGACACAAAGGGCACCTTCTTCCCATACAGCTCCCAGAACTCCGCTTGCAGCTCCTCCAGGTAGGAGAACGCCAGCTTCTTGGGCTGACTGGCCTCACACAGCGTCAGGTAGCAAACGCCTTGGCTGATCAAGTAACTGCAGGGGGGGGGGAGGGGGAAGCAAGAAGGGAGAGGAGCCTCAGTCCACAGGTCAGGGAAGATTCCCCAAGAGCTGCCACCCCCCTCCCCAGTCAACATTGGACATGACCGACGGATCTGCCCTCCCCGTTTTCTGATGGGCCCGTCCACTCTGTCATTTCTTCCTCTGAAAGCCCAGGAGAGCTTGGGTTCTGCTGGACACAGACGTACGGCGGAAACCTGACAGTCCGGCAACAGGCTACGACACTTCAAAAGATAGGAATGGTGGGCTGTTCATCTGCCACACAGAGGAGCAGCAGCAGGAGAGACTGGATTTATAC
>NW_015187820.1:0-1243 GCF_001447785.1 Gekko japonicus
GCAGGAGTGTATTTACCAGGTGAGCATTCCAGTCCCCTCTCACTTGATGAGAGAAATACATCCAATTGAATTTCCTCGGTTTCCTCCCCCACTGTCCAATTTCAGCACTGGGCGAATGCTCCCCCGTTCCTACGCCGGCCCCCCAGGACAGGATGCTGCTCTGCCAAGCTCACCCCGTAGCACAGACGGATTGGAGCTGGCCCTGTGCCAGAACATCTCTCCAGAGGCGAAGGCAGGAGGCGGGCGGGCACGGGCTGCCCCCCGAGTATTGATTTGAGGCTCCGTGCGAGGAATTAATGAAGCAGGCAGAGGCGGCTATAATGAAGCCTCCTCCAGGGCCGTTTGGGCTTCCTTCTAATGGTCTTTTTCCGGCGGCCTCATCTTTCTGAGCCAATAACGATCATGCCTTCGTGAGGCCTGATCCTCACATGCAAGAAGGCTTCCCACAGACAAGCCCCGCCGAGCTACGAACCCAGCACACGTGGGACAAAGAGCTGCCAAAATGGACTTTTATTTGTCTATGTGTACATCATTTGAGTTCGAAAGCAGTTCGAAAGCAAGAAATTGCAAGTAGATAAATAGGGACCACTTCAGTGGGAAGGTAACAGCGTTCCGTGCGCCTTGGTGTTTAGTCATGCAGGCCACATGACCACGGAGACGTCTTCGGACAGCGCTGGCTCTTCGGCTTTGAAACGGAGATGAGCACCGCAACCCTAGAGTCAGACTCGACTGGCTTTCGAGCAAGGGAACCTTCACCTTTACCTTTTACATCATTTGAGGCCTTAACTTGGACGGCCCAGGCTAGCCCAAAACTGGGTAGTCCTTGGATGGGAGTCCACTAAGGAAGTCCAAGTTCGCTATGCAGAGGCAGGCAACTGGCAAACCACCATCATTTGTTACCTTGGAAGTTAAGCAAGGTCAGCCCTGGTTAGTCCTTGGGTGGGAGACCACCAAAGAAGTCCAGGGTTGCCTCGCAGAGGCAGGCAAGGGCAATCCACCTCTGAATGTCTCCTGCCTTGAAGATCCTCCGGGGGTCACCGTAAATCAGCAGCGACTTCCCACCACCACGTCAGTTTGGTTTCCCAAGCAATGCCAGAGCCGTGTGGGTGGGTACCCACCGAACCGCTCCCTTACCCACAACCAACAGGGACTCAATCAACCGCAGTCTCGACCCAGTCATTCTCCTCCCCTTTTTAAGATCAGTGGATACAGGCTTCATTCATTCACCCCAAGGCTTGGAAAG
>NW_015187821.1:0-1169 GCF_001447785.1 Gekko japonicus
TTCTTCCTGTCAGAGAGATGTGCAAGTCCTTCCATTTTGTTAAATCTTTCTTTATCACTTCCAATAGTTTAGTATCGTGTTCTTCCGTTATTGTGCTGCTTCGGTTTGATATTATAATACCTAAATATTTAACTTTTTTTGCTATTTCCATATCTGTAATAGTTTTTATTTCTTGTAATACTTTTTATTTAAATTGTACGACTGCAGAAACCATTTTAAATGTCTGAAGACCATTCTGGAAGTGGGTTGTTGGGGTTCTTTTTGGAGGAGATCTCTATCGATCCTCACTGTTTCTCTTTTCCTGTTTTTCCGTTAGACCCAGGAGCAGCTACAGTGGCACCGACGTCAGCAGGTAAGGAAACGTTTTGGCACATATTGCTGTAAAGGTTGAAAGCATTGTGGTTTTCAACATACACGTTCATCTTTGTTCTTTTTTTCAGAAACCACGACGCCAACTGGAGAATATTTAGGTATGAAGCCTTTTTCTATTCAACCATGCTGTGTACTCCTTATATACTCTGCAGAAATATTCTCTGGAATATGACTGGAAGCGCACAAGGATGGATGGGTGGGTGAATGGAAGGATTAAAGGAAGGAAGGCTAACTGAAGGATGAAAGGATGGAGGGATGATAGATGAACGGATTAGTGGCCTGTCTTTGTTAATGTGAAGCTGGAAGACCCTATCATTTTATTTATGCACCTTCTTTATTTTTCTTTCTTAGAAACAACCACAGCAATTAGCAAACAGTCTGGTAAGAATTGAAGATTTGTTTATATTTGAGAGTGGTTTTTCATAAAAGGATGGTTGAACGGCAGGATGGATTGAGGGAGGAAGGGAGGGAGGATATGTACATTTTTAGCCCACTGCCCCAGTCGAAAATGCATTCAAGGGCAAGGTTGAGGAAACCTATAGAACCAGGTGGTCAATTCCTGATTGAGGTCAGCAGACTCATGGTAAGGCAGTATGAAGGGGTCCCATTCCCTACCCTCCATTCACGGTACTTCTACAGAGGTGGTCAATAAGTAATAAAGCTTACCAGATTGTGAAACACACAGATCATACACATGTGCCCATAGGGTGTCCAAACTGAAGCCTGACCTCTTTGAACTGTATTGGCGACCAGGCATATCTTACTCTCATCAACTGCCTTTCACAGTAATTAAGCTT
>NW_015187822.1:0-1162 GCF_001447785.1 Gekko japonicus
ACAGCTGTGCCTTGTGCTGTTGTTCTGTATGTCTGTTGTTGTTATTGTTGTGTATGTTAAGTGCTATAACGTCCTATCATTAATAGCCTTGGTCAGGTCTTGCAAAATTAGGGCAGCAGCTTTCTTTATTGAGTCAGTCCATCTCATGTTGAGTCTTCCTCTTTTCCTGCTGCTTCCAGCTTTCCCAAGTAATCATTATTATGAATATCTTGCTTTTCTCCTTGATTGGGGACTCAAAGAGAGTTTTCAGATAGTTCCCCCCTCTTCCACTTAATCCTCACAAAACCAACCTTGTGAGGGTAGGTCATGCAGAGAGATTGTAATGAGCCCAACGTCACCTTGTGGTAGAGTTACCAGGTCCCTTTGAGACGCTGGCGGGGGAGCCAGAAGCGTTGCCCCCAACGTGCCGACTTCAGTGGAAGTGATATTGTGTGCCGTGCCTATGTCACCCGGAAGTGACTTAGGCATGTTGGGGGCGACATTCTGGTTTGTGGGCAAAACTCTGTGGTAAAATTGCCCTCAAACCATAGAGTTTTGCCCAAAAACCAGAGCATCCCCCCCGACATCACTGACATGCCTGTGTCACTTCCAGGTGACGTAGGCACGTCGCTCCACATTGCTGTTGGGGGGTTGGGCAGGAACCAACAAAACCAGGGGATCCCCCGCCCCCAACTGGGGACTGGCAACCCTACCTGGCGGGCTTACATGGTTGAGTGGGCGATTCAAACCCTGACATCTCAGGTCTTAGTCCAACACTCTAACCGTTACTCTACACCAGCCCTCAGTTGGGTGTCTCGGTGCTAGCAATGGCCATTGTCTCCCTCCATAATGGCGTTTTGCCGGGGTGGTAAGTCCCCAAGGAGTGAGGAACTAATGTGCTACCACATAGATCTATGATTCCTTACAACCTTGCAGTACATTGGATAGGTAGCGATGATGGTTGTGGGACTTCGGTGTGTCCCCTCTGTTTCTTTAGCACTTCACCTGTTGAATCACTCTCAGGGGGACTAGTCCAAGGGAGATCATCAGAATGGTCCCTCGGCCTGTGTAGCTGGTTTTGTTCAGGGGAATACTTTATATCTGCTGCCGTTCGTTGCTGTCTCTCCTATGTTGAAGAGCCCACTTGCAGTTGCCGTGCTGTGGAATTAGAAAATAGTATTTT
>NW_015187823.1:0-1172 GCF_001447785.1 Gekko japonicus
AGGCGGTCCCGTAAGTAGGCTGGTCCCTGTTCATATAGGGCTGTTCTTTCATGAGCAGTTCTCAAGAGAGCTCACAGGGTGTCTGTTGTGGGGAGGAGAAGGGAAAGGAGATTGTAAGCCGCTCGGAGACTCCTTTGAGTAGTGAAGGGTGGGGCATAAATCCAATCTCTTCTCAAATCCTACTGGAAACCAAAAAAAAGTGTGTATTTCTATTACTGTCACTGTAGTTGTTGCCACATCCTGACCCGAACCTCAAAGCCAGCTTTTCCTTGGTGACAGTCAACAGGCATCTCTGCTTAAGGAACTACATGTCCCATGTTGCAGTGTGTGGCCACCTGCTGGTCAGGCCTATTCCACTGATGTGAAACCACAAGGGATGTTGCTTGGGAGTACAGGGGAGTATTTTCAGTGCCTTCCACACACGGGCCATTGCTGAGGTTTACTTTTTCACATTATGCTTAAAGTACATGAAAGGAGCCTCCTGTTGACATTTTAAACGAGAGAAGGTCAAATACGGTCTTAGAACATTTGTTATTTTGTGTTTGTGCTGTAATGCAGAAGAAAGTCTCCTTGTCACTCTACACCCATGCACTTGGTTGGTACTCCAGACAAGGCTGATTGTGACCCCCCCTCATGATGGGTGGGGCTATAATGCAAGTCTGATCCCTGGAACTTCCAAAGAAAAGGATCACAGGTAGCAAAACTGGCTGGCAAAGGCCCTTGTCTAAGACCTTCAAGTAGCCTGTATTGGTCTACGTAGACCACTGGTTTGAGTTGGCATGATCCTACCGCATTTGGATCCTACAGAGTTTTGCCAGAGGTTAACTGATTTCCACTATGCTTTCTGTTGCAGTTTGCAATCGGATCGCTCATGGATGACTACCTTGGTAAGTTTCCCCCCTGGTATTGCAGGTTGGGAAGGACCCATGCTGTGCCATGCACGGTGTATATAGTGCTGGCGATCCCTTTTGGACAAGGATTCAGTATATTGGGGAGGGGGAGAATGAGCTCATTATATGACCTGGGGTGGGTGGGAATTGAGGAAATCAAAAGGGGAGGGAACAGGATTACATAGCGATTCTCTAATTACAATGTTGCAATGGCCACTAGTGTAGATGGCCTTGGACATGAACCTCCACATCATCTACTGCTGAAATATCATTTGCTGGGGG
>NW_015187824.1:0-1174 GCF_001447785.1 Gekko japonicus
TTTGATTTAATTGGCCGGTGGCCCCCCCGAGGCCCCCTCTCCAAAAAAATCCTTAGCTATGGGGATGGGCCAAGGAGAGGGAGCTCTAACCCCCCCCCCGGTGAGCCAGGAGACTGAAATAGCTAATGATTGGGGGGTGGGAAGTGCCGTTGAGTTGCAGCTGAGTTATGGCAACCCTGCAGGATTTTCGAGGCGAGAGTTGGTTGGCCATTGCCTGCCTTTGAGGAGTGTCTCTAGGGGTTGCCAGGTCCCAGGTCTGGGCGGGAGTTCTCCCGCTTCTGGGGGTTCAATCTGGCCCCGGACAGCTGGCTGGTGGGGAAGCCCCGCCTCCAAGCCCCACCCCCCAAGAGCGACCACCTGCCTGGCCACCCCTCTCCCTCCCCTCCTGTCCGATTTAAAGGGCTTCAGCTGATCGGCAGGGACCACGCGTAGGCATCCACAAAGTATATTCAGATACAGCAATCCTCAGTGATTCCTTCATAAATACAATAACACGATAACATTCATAAATACAATAACATGATAACTTTGTGGAGGTCTGCGTGTATCTTTGAAATGTTGAATCCAGTATGATTCTTGAAAAAATTATTGAAACGGATTTATAAACGGGAGTCCGTCGAGTCAGCTGGCAGAGACTATTGAGATATATGTCAGAGTGATAGAGGTAGCAAGCAGTTACTATAGATCAGTTTGATCTGTTTGTCAGACTGTCATGGCTAGTAATCATGTAATTACAGCCAGGTGTTTTCTAGCAGGTGTTACTCTTTCTGGGCTTGTTAGAGTTAGTGATTGCATCACCCTGTTAGAGATTGGCTGGGGTTTAGCAGAATAGCTATCAGCTTGGTAAGCTGGATGGGGACTTAGTTCTCATAGACTAAGGCACGACATGCTGTACAATAGCCTGTAAATATCTCTGTATATATTCACCTTTATAACTATATAAAGTCTCTATGCACCTTCATAACTGGTCAGTCTCCCGCTTCTTATTTACAACACCCAATAGAGACAAGACCACATCCTTACAGTTCAAGGACCTTTTTGAATTAAAACATTCAATTTGAATTAAATCATTCAATAAATTACCAATTTTAAATCGTTCAATAAATTACCAATTGTTTCTGGAAAAACTCCACCTGTGAATTTTTTACCGGTGATTAACTTTACCTGTGAATTT
>NW_015187825.1:0-1150 GCF_001447785.1 Gekko japonicus
CTACAAACTATAGGAGAAAGGAAAGAAAAGAATTGGAGGTCATATACTGCATATTAAAGTATTAGCTTAACAATATGAAAATTGCTTTTCTTAACACTGAGAGTGGTCAGTCATCATCATCATCAATTGTGTTAACAAACCATCAGATCTGACTATATAAAGAGCATTCCAGGACTTAAACACAAATTTCAGAGAACAGTGGCATCTCATTTTACAATTGTTTTTCCCTCCTTTATTTTAAGCAAATTAATAATTAAATTTCCCTCAGTAGTTGTAGCACAGTCAGTTTCTCTTCCCACGCTGTAATCTTCTTTCTTCTTGAACACTTTCCCTGTGGCCTTGTCTTGCTGAAACTGGAACTGGTCGTCTCAAAACAAAGTCCCTTTTTCTTTTTCAAGGAGACTGTTAACCGCTTGAATTCTTGCCTTCAATTTTAGAGATCATTCAATTTGTTGCTTTTGGGAGTTGCAGAGAGTTTATCCGCCCTTTTGCCCATCAGACTATTTCGGATATGTCCATGGCATACCCATTCGCTTTCAGCTTCGATTAAACGTCTGCGTACAGGACCCACCACTTGAACTTACTCATTAGACTCTCCTCTTGAATATTGGAAGTCCCTGTGATCAAAGGCTAATCGCTTCTCCAATGTTAACACAGTCCCTTGAAAATAACAGCCAATATAAAGCACAGTTCTTGTGAAGTACCTCATTTTTGCTAGCAGAGGGCAAAGGCTTAGCATCCAGCCTGAAAGAGTCTATGGTTACTACTGGTCACATGGGTCAGTTGCTCTTCCACTTCCTGAAGAAAGCTTGGATTTCGCTGCTTCTACTGCATCGCCGATCGCCATTTTCAAACATGTTTACTTTTTATAGAATTTGCCAAAGTCCCGAAAACTTGCCCAAACACCTATTTAGCTCCTGGAGTCTCTCTAATGCAGCCCATTGCAGCTTGACACTCCCCACTACAAAGGCTTTTCTTTAATCGCTTATCTGTTCTTTCCGGGGGAGAGTCCCCTCCCCCCTCGCTTTTAGCAAAAGGGATCTCGCTCATTCTCTGGTGTTCTTGCTTTAACAGACTCACTCTTCATCGTCTGATCACTCAGATCTCACCAGGCAACAATTTGCTTGTCCCAGTGTGCGTAGCTTAGTCC
>NW_015187826.1:0-1123 GCF_001447785.1 Gekko japonicus
GATATGATGTATACTGGAAAATAATAAAAAATAAAATGGAAAAAAAATATTGATACAATGCAATTCCCCACATTTCAATCCCAGTTTCTAAAGTTTAAAAAAACCCCGCTTCTAATAGATGCCAGAGGTTTCAGGGGACAGAGAAGACAAAAGAAAAGAAAAACCCTCCAAAAGAAAGCAGCAAGTTAGCCAGGAATGAAAATAACAGCATGATGCTTCAGGGAGACTGAAGAAATCGATTTCCCAAGTTTTCCCTCTGCTCCCAAGACCAGGCGGAGAAAAGGGACTTAAGGTGTTTTTTTAAAAAAAGCATTACCTTAATTGTGGTTTTGAAAAGGCTGAATGTGTAAAACCCGACAGCTAATGTAATTTGCAGTATGAAAATGACCATCTAAAAGGTGTGACTAAGGTTTCCTCAGATAGGCAGCTTGTCATGCAAATGAAAGCATGTTTGTTTCACAAAAGCATGTCTATAAGGTGACTATGAAAGTATCTTCTCTTGCTCCCTTGTTGACAGGGTAATAGCATTACCTAGCCTTGATACCTTCAAGGGAAAGAAAACAAAGTGCTGAGGAGAGATCCCTACAAAACACTTAAATGGGTAATTTCATTTGGTTCCCTGACAAAGCAAATGGAATCCACAGAGCCCCCCAAGCAAAGATTGCCAAAAAATGTCCAATGCCTGCCAAATTCGAATGAAGGGGGGGGGAAACAAACACTAGACAGCAAATCAAATAAGTGGCTGATGTTTGAGGACAGATAGTACAACTGTAATGAAATTGCTTCTTACAACCAAGCCAGAGCAAAGGATCTTGTCTTCTCCTACAAGAGCCAAATTCTGAACTGATTCCTCATGCCACCAAGCCTAGCCCCTGCTTTGGTTTGATAACACATGCCACTGAGGGAAGGTGTGAATAGAGGCAATGCCACAACAACGGGAAGTTGAACGCACGCTGTACCAGTGCAGGTTTTAAGAACTGTCCAGCTTCACCAGATAACCAAGAATCCGTCTCTCTCCCAACCTTCTTTCTTCAGCATGGCCAACCAGGTGGCCTTTGGAAGCAGGACATGACACAATAGCCATGCTCTGTTTGCCCGCAGCACCTAGCAATTTGAGGTACGT
>NW_015187827.1:0-1149 GCF_001447785.1 Gekko japonicus
GTTTCTGAGCAAGTGCTTCACCCCTTCCCCTCTTCCCTTCCCACTGCCAAAATAGAAACTGCATCAGTGAGACAGCAAACAGAGGGACAACAACTTTCCCATATTATAGTCAAATGTAATCAATTGCCCACTCAAGTTAGTTGAAATGACTGTATTAAAGGATGGGATGTATTTGCTTCTGATTTGATATGTTAGTGCACATCCCTAGGAGGAAGCCATCTTGACTTGCTAGAGCTAAGAGAGAAATGTCCAAAACAGTTATCAGAGAACTGAAGATAGCAAGTAGCTGCCATGTTTTGGCAAGCCAATGTGATTTTCACACAAACTCAGCTTCATGCTTAAACATTCAGGAAACACCAAGCTAGGAGACACATCAGAGAAGTCAGCAAATGTAATCCTCACATCTCCATCTCAATACAGCAATCAGAACTATCAGTGGATGTATCAAACCCACTCTGACATATTGGCTATCTACTTTGTGCTACATCTCTCCCCTGCATCTCCAAAGACAACATGCTCTTCTTCGTGAATATAGAAAGATAATTGAAAACATCCACAAAGACATGGCTGACACGGGCCTATCCAGACCAAAGTCCGGACACCCAGCAATCAGATCTGCACAAATGCTGCAATCACAATGAATGAATGGTTGCAAACATGGATGCAAACAGTTCCACTCGATATCCATAACCTGATCAACACCAACGAGAGGCCCTCAGGATTTGACTTGCCACGTAAAGTATGGAAGATGACTAATAGAATACAAACAGGGGCTCTGATCACACACAGAAGTCGCGTCGGGATACTCACGGATGCCGGGCGGATTTAACGGGTGCGATCACACAAGCACATCTGGCCAGCGTTGTGCACCCATTGGCAAGCCGTCGCATCCCGCCGAAGATCCAGAGTTAACAGCTACCGCTGAAACTCCACTACTATATGCTTGCGACGGACCACAGACGGACATCCTCAGTCTGATCGCTCCAGTGCCGCATGAAGCGCACCGGAAATGTGCCCCAACAAACTGCTATACCCGATTCCCTGCCATCGCATCTGATCGCATTCGGCCAGGTCACAAGTGCTGCGCGGCGAAAAGCCATGCCTCCCCCCGTGTTCTCTAGCCAGTGTGAACAGGACCAGGCTTTGGCA
>NW_015187828.1:0-1165 GCF_001447785.1 Gekko japonicus
ATGCACTGAGCAGGGAGAAACTGTGCTTTGACTTCAGCCGATTGACTTCAAGGGTATAGGACTGCAGTATCCTTAATTCACCCCCATGCCAGTTCCTAGAAGTTCATAGAATCAGGAGCCAGCCCAGGGCATAAAAATGACTCGTAACAGCAACAGAGAAACTGGGCCTGCCGATGTGCCTTAGAGAAAGAACTACAGAAGCTCCAAATTGGATTCTTGCAGAAGTGACACGGTCATTTCCAACCTGTCCCGGTTGTCATATATTTAAAGTCAAACGGGGGTGGGGTGGGGTGAGAATCATAACATCTGGATATGTGGCATGTCCTCCTCTGCTGTTCCCCTCCTGCTCTGCATAGGAAGGCTGAAAACTGTGTTGCTTACTAGATTTGGGGAAACAATGCAGAAGGAAAAGAGTGGAACCTGGGGGCAAAGCTCTTCTTACATAATGATTTCCTTCAAGACCGAGGCTGTCAAATATCAGGTTTTTTAAAAATAATAATCCTCTATATTAAAAAAGACGGCAGCACTGGCAGTCAGTAATACCCAGGGTATTACCGAGACTGTGGGAGAAAAATATTCTAAGAATGTCCCTCAGGGTGATAGCATGATGTCGAAAACTCGGAAGTGACATCACGTCTCTCTAGGAGTTGCTGGAAACTCTATGGTTTTACCATAGAAGGCAGGGCTGTATCCCAGGGTGAGAAGGCAGCCTCGGAGTCTTAGGGTTCCTCCTGCTCATGGAAGTATCTCAACTGCCTTCTTCTGCTGCGGTTGTTAGCTGCCCAGCTTCCTCCTCCTCTGCGTCTTTGGCTTCTTCACCTGATCTGGAATCTGCATTCTGGTCCCTGACAAAACCCAACCCTAAAAGCCTGGGGAAACTAAAACGGTTTAGCCTTGCGCCAGAGTTCCAACAAGGTAGTAGTTAGATGGGTCTCAAGGGGGAGGAAATTCCACAGATGGGCTGCCTCCACTGAGAAAGCCCCATCTCTAGTGGCTGTCCACCTCACCTCCATGGGCAGGGGCACAAAGAATGGGGCAGGGGATGAAGAACTGGCTGGGCAGTATGCGAGTAGGTGGCCCTTTGGGGTACTCTGGACCTAAGCTCTTTCAGTCCTTAAAAATGAGCATCAGTACTTTGGATTGCTGCGGTGGCTCAAGTGGTTAA
>NW_015187829.1:0-1157 GCF_001447785.1 Gekko japonicus
ACAAGACATGTAAAAGACTTTCTGAATCCCCACCCTTCATTGTTTAAGTCTCTAGTCCTCTCCCTGGTGGAGATATGCCTTTTCCTTTATATCTCCACAATGGAAGAAGCTAGAGACTTACTTTTATATTTTTTCAAAACCTGGGAATTCAGAGGACCTATTACTTCAATATCATGGTATTCAATTGATAATTTTAAAAAATCCCTGGAGGAAATGATTGCCACAGGGATAGGTTCAGGGAAAATGGCTGCACACTGTGGGTGGAAAAATCTGAACTTTTCCACCCATGCAGTCATTGAGGCTTCACTGCACTCTTTCAAAACTACAGCAAAACAGGTTTGAGAAAACCAGGGAGAAAAGCTAGGGGCTGAAGGAACCCCAATGCACCATGGAGGAGTCCCAATGCACCACGAAAAAATGCATAGGAACTTTGCAAAGCCCCATAACCAGGATCTTTTTTCAGGGGGCTCTTCTTAAAAGAAAATTTAAAATGCTTAAGCGAGTGATGAAGATGATGACAACAACCACACCTCTGTGCTGTCAAGTCGCAACCTATTCATGATGATGCCAGGACCATGGGGATTTCAAGACAAGAGATGAGCTGAGGTGGTTTGACACTGCCTTCCTCTGCACAGCAACCCTGGACTTCCTTGGTGACCTCCCATCCAAGTGCTAACCATGACTGACTCTGCTGAGCTTCTAAGCTCAAACTGAATTGGGCTAGGTTGGGTTATTAGGCTGCTACAACCAAAGATAATAGTCCTTTCATATCATTGCTTCTGCTCTCACAGTGGCTGTAGAGAAACCAGGTCAAGCGGGTTTAGCCACAGGGAGTGGGCTTCCCCTTGCCCAAGCAGCTGGAAAAACTGTGGTTCCTGGCTCTTCCCTGCAGCAGAGATGTCTAGCAAAGGAGCAAAGGTATTGCAGGGTGTGTAGCTGTAACATGGAATGTCTTCTTTCCTTATTCCTTGGCTTTTACTCTTAATAATATTCTCCCTATGTTTCTGGATTACAGACATTGGCCGGTTTCCAATTTGCCCTATTTGGACAGATTAATTGAGAAGGCGGTGGCGTTATAGCTACAGAGCTTCCTGGATGGTGATTCCACCTTGGACCCCTGCCAGTCCAGTTTTCGCCTGGGGCATGGGACGGAGACA
>NW_015187830.1:0-1153 GCF_001447785.1 Gekko japonicus
GCTGGCATGTCTGGATGCAACTTCGAGAGGCAGGCTCTGACATGAGCCTGTTTAATCAAGAACCTCTGCCTATTCCATTGCAAGCCCTTGCCTACATAGAAAGAAGTAAGCGCAAGTCATACCACGCAGACCCCCCCAAACCCTATAACCTCCATTCACAATGACCAGGCGAGCAGGTAGCAAAAGCCTCTGAATTCCTGCTAGGGGTGCCCGGGGTCCTCTACTCCTCCCCAACGTTCCATGGCTAAACTTTGGCCAGACAACTGGGGAAGACCTATGACAAAAGCAGGCATTGGGACCCCCCCCCCCGGAAGAGAAGGCCCGCTTCACTTTCAGTAGACACAGGAGCCTCCCCTAGTCACTTTCACCCCGATCTGTCCTCTCAGAAATACTCTGCTCCTAGGGATGCAGAGCTTGCAGGGAATGACAGCAGTTCCCCCAAAGCTGCTGCTTGGGAAATTCTCCCCCTTGAGGGAAAAATAAAGGAACTCACAGACTTTAATAAGGGGAAAGACTAAGACTTTGAGCAGCTAACTAGGAAAATTCTGGAACTTCAACAAAAATTAGAAGCCAGTAGTACAGAAAAGGAAGGATTAAAGAGTGAACTTGTTTAAGTAAAAACTCAGAGGATAATAATAAAAACTGAGAGGTTTGTTTCACAATGGCAGCATCTTTTAGAGTTCCAGAAAAAGATGGAATTTGGATTCCAAATGTTGGAACTGTTATGCCTGGAAATGAGCAATCTTCCACTCCGGCTTAACTTCTGTTGGAGGCATGCCTGGACTTGTCTGGCAGGTCACCTAGAGGCATGTCTGGGCTTGTCCAGGCAGGCCAGCTAGTTTTAGCTTGAAGCCCCAGAACAAAGGCAGGCAGGATCCTGGAACCTGCCTGCAGATTGGCCCCTGAGGACAGCCAGCCAATCTAGAGCCTGGAGGCCATTTGAACTCACCAATTGCATGGGGGCTGGGAGTGGCTTAGGTGTCTATTGTTAGGGCAGTTGCCCCATGTAAAGCAATCCTGTTGAGATGCAATAAAGTGCTGCTTGCTGAAATCACTATGCCTTCACCTCTGCCTTGTTAAACCCACTATTTAACACGAACAGCTAACCAGAAGTCCCAAATATTGGAACAATATATAGCAGAGCAGCTAACCA
>NW_015187831.1:0-1280 GCF_001447785.1 Gekko japonicus
ACTACACCAAACTGGCTCTCAGTTGGGGTTGCACTTGATTCAAGGAACAAGATAATTCTTGATGGGGCACGAAGCACATTGCAAACTTCTTACATGCAAGAACAAAGCTGCAAAGCGAAGCCAATTTCTCACAACCGATTTAAACTCAGGGCACACGAAGTCTAGCCAACGAGTCAATGGAAAGGGGTCAAAATAAACAATAGGATTGAAAAGAGTTAAGATGCTCTGGTGTCATACAGATTTATAGAGGCCGCTATCAACAAAGCCCTCACCGGTTATTAGCACCTGTCGCCCAGAGGCAGAAATAAATAATAAAAAATCCCTTGTCCTGAAACGTCTTTTACCTTCAGACTGTTGTACGCGAGATCCGTATCGCGGTCCAAATCCATTTCGTTCTTCATTTCAATTACCTGGATGGATTAAGAAGACAGGAAGACAGAGAGATTCGATCTGACAACAGACGAAAGCGGAGGGACTTTTGACTGGTGCTCTGGGTCACCTTATAAAACCTCCGATTTGCCGGCAGCACAATTGGGCCATCCAGGGAAAAGGGCAAGGGGGAAGGTTGTTTCGTAAACACAGAACAGATGAGGAGGGAGATAACCAGGGGCCCAGCACGGCAGAGACCTCAGGAGATTTTCCTCTTCCTTCTTTGTGCTGTTTAGCCACATGCTAATGGTCCCCTTATACCTGGGGTACCATGAAGGACAGGGGACATAGCTCAGTGGCAGAGCATCTGCTTGGCATGCAGAAGGTCCCAGGTTCAATCCCCAGCATCTCCACTTTACGGGATAAGGTACTAGGTGATGTGAGAGACCTCTGTCTGAGACCCTGGAGAGTAGCTGCCAGTCTGGTTAGACAGTACCGACCATCATGGACCAAAGGCCTGATTCGGTATAAGGTAGCGTTACGCTATGCTGAGAGCAATGTGCTGGTGATCCCTAGCCCCAAAGATATCCAGCTGACTTCAACCAGAGCCAGGGCTTTCTCGGCCCTGGCTCTGACCTGGTGGAACCAGGGCTATTTTGGGGCAGGAACGCACAGGAACGGAGTTCTGGCTGGCTTCAAAGTTGGCCACACCCAGCAGGAACTCATTAGCATAATAGGCCACACCCAACAGCAGAAACTCATTAGGATTGGCTACATTAGGGGTGTGTGGCCTAACATGCAAAGGAGTTCCTGCTCCAAAAAAAGTCCTGGTTTTGGACAACAAACAAGGTAAACAGAATAAGAAGCAAAAGGTGAGATCCGCCCCAGCCTTACCACCCGAGAGCCCAAGA
>NW_015187832.1:0-1454 GCF_001447785.1 Gekko japonicus
ATAATAATAATAATAATAATAATCCTATGTTTCTAGTCAGTGCCTTAACAGATGACAGCTATTTCAAATTGGGGTTACCAGATGGTAACACAGATCTGACCCGCTGAAGGGGAGGTCCAATAGAGAGGGGCTGCCCACCGTCTCAACGGAAAGCCTGGCTGAAGAGCTCCGTCTTGCAGACCCTGCAGAACTATAAAAGGTCCCTCAGAGCCCTGATCTCATATGGGAGCTCATTCCACCAGTTAGGGGTCAGTGCCAAAAAAAAAGCCCTGGCCCTAGTCGAGGCAGGACAGATGTCCCTGGGGCCAGGGATCACCAGAGGATGTTGATTAGCAAAACGCAAAGCCCTTTGTTGCTCATAGGGGGAGAACATAAAACAACATTTATTTTTATTTATTTATTTATGATTAAATTTATACTCCGCCCTCCCCCCAAAGGGCTCAGGGCGGCTTACATGGCAAGAGAACTTGCTAATAAAACATCAACTAATTTAGTACATTTAAAAACATAATATAACATATTGCTGAAAAATATTTTCTTGCTTACACACAGCTTGCCCTCAGTCATACAGTAGTGGCAGCCACTGTATGACTAAAAGCAATTTAAAAAAAATCTGCACAGCCCATCAGATCCCCAATGGCCAATCAGAAGCCCTGCTGGGCAAAAGCTCCACCAGGCCATACCTTTGTTGTTCAGTCGCACAGTCGAGTCCGACTCTTCGCGACCCCATGGACCAGATCACGCCAGGCCCTCCTGTCTTCCGCTGTCCTCTGAAGTTGGCTCAATTTCATGTTCATTGCGTCGATGACACTGTCTTCGGTGGATTTAACTTCAGTTGGCTCTGTTGCAACCATCTAGCCACAGCTTGTAATGCCTCATCTAGAACTCCTCGGGCTGTGTCCAGGTGGCTGTCCATCAGTAGATAGAGTAGATCATCCGCATACTGGGGACAACCCAGCCCATACCTCCAGATAATCTGGGTGAGGGGATGCATATAGATGTTGAACAACATGGGGAAGAGAATTGCTCCCTGCAGCACACCACATTCTAGTGGGTGCTGCTGGGATAACTCCCCCCCCGAGCGCCACCCTGATCCTGAAAAAAGGAGGTCAGCCACTGCAAGGCAAGCCCCCATATCCTGGCATTGGTGAGGTGGTGGGTTAACACTTCGTGGTCAATCATATCAGACGCTGCCAAAAGATCAAGAAGGATCTTGATTGCGTGGCAGCTCTGTGTGCTTAGCCATTAGACTACTTTGACACTCTGTGTGTGGGGCTACCTTTGAAGACATCTCAGAAGCTTCAGTTAATACGAAATGCAACAGCCAGGTTCCTATATGGGGTCAGTTGCTTGGAACATGTAAGTAAGTACATGTAAGTATTTATTTATTTATTTCTAACACCCACACACACACCCCTCCCCGTGAAGCAGGCTCAGGGCAGCTTACACAGTTT
>NW_015187833.1:0-1153 GCF_001447785.1 Gekko japonicus
GCGATTAACAAAATAAATAAATAAATAAACAACGGCATTTCTGTAAAAAGTCCTAAGTCCCAGGCCACCTTGTCCCCAAGCACTGTACAGAGCTGGATTTAAAGAAAATGGCAGTTTAGAGACTCAGATTATATAGGGTTGCCAGCTCTGGGTTAGGAAATACCCCAGATATTGGAGGTGGAGCGTTGGGAGGGTGGGGTTTGGGGAGGCACCCTCCGGAGCAGCCATTTTCTCCATGGGAACTGATCTCTGTAGTCTGGAAATCAGTTACAAAAGTGGGGGATCTCCAGGTGCCACCTGGAGGTTGGTAACCCAAGAACATGAGGGGCCTGGGAATCCCAAAATATTGTTTACAGTTATTAAATAACCATTTTTGGTGATGCCAAAGGGCTTCTTTGACTTGACATACCTTAGGGACTCAGCCTGTCTCGGTCCAGCCCTATTTCCATACACTTAGAATAAAGCAGAAAGCGTTCCAAAGGTGCAAGTGTGCACAATGGATCACCTTTGCACAGTTTTGAGTTGTAAAGCGCTGAGATGTCGTTAAGAGAGACAGGCGTGAACGGTTCTTTATATCTGGTTCTGCAGGTTGGTATGATGGTGTTTGGGTCTGCTTGTTTTTACACGATGATGCGGCTTGCAGAACATATGCAAAGATGCATCACACAGAAGTTATTTTGAACTTTTAGGGGTGGGGGGTCACACAGTGCCCTTCTAAGCAGAGTCACGCCCTTCAAAACCCATTGACCTCAATGGGCTGAGTTTAGGTTTTCCACTTACCCAGAGATGGCAGGCATTCTCTTTCTTTGCTGCCTTCCTGCTGCTTTCCTCTGGGCCGCAGGAGGAAAAGGACGGTCAGTGCCAGGTGTGTTGTGACATCATTTCCAGTGAAAACCCTGGGGTGATATCACAGCAACCCTGTGACACTCTAGGAATTCCCTCAAATCTCTATGGTATTTACCATAGAGATTTAGGGGATTCTTCAAGCATCAGACAGAACCCTTCAGGGGGGGGGGAAACAGCACTGCATGCATCACAACATCACTTCCAGTGAAAACCCAAAAGTGACCTCAGAGCCACCCCCTGAGATGTCCCAGGAATTCCCCCAAACCTCTATCATCTATCATAAATAATTGGGGGATTCCTGAAGCAT
>NW_015187834.1:0-1159 GCF_001447785.1 Gekko japonicus
GACACTGATTGGCACCTTCATTTGCACAGCTTTGCACAAAGCTAATCCCACAGTTAGCAGAAATACTACCTTAGTCATGTCTGTCTGTCTGTCTGTCTCTCTCTCTCACACACACACACACACACAAACAGCAGAATTCACCAATCTACATGGAAGAGATCAATTCATATCTAATTACTGTACATAGTAATATTGGCTTACTGTTTAAGTATTTTTTTAAAACACCAATAATTTAAATCAGCTTGTTGTCTCCGCTAGGCCAGATTTCGTTTTGGACAAGTACGAAGGAGCCCCAACAGCCTCAAATGCCTATTTCACAACTTTCTATGTTACATATTTGTCAGTATCAGCCTTGAAAGGTGTTCTATCTGGACAGTCATTAAGCTAATTCAGAACTTCTACATATGTTTTATTAGTCTACAAATGACACTAATACTTCAGTTGGTGGGTATACTGATGTGTTTGTGTTGTAATTTCATTGTAGGGAACCTAGCAAGCAAATCATTATTTGTTTGAGTAGATTCCATGGCTGCCCACCTGGATCTGTTATTTGTGTGAGTTATTAAGGTAGATTCTCCCTCCCCTTCCAGTGGCAGCAGTGCCTCATGTAATGTCTCTGGGCCACAGTGCCTGTGCCTTCATTTATAACAGGATGCCTGTTTCTGCTAGACTAAAAAGAGAGAGACACTAAAGGTGCACAAGCTGCTTCGCCATTAGAAGTTTATTCTGTTTTATCTAATATCTGCTCAGGAGTTGCAGTGCAGACTTCCCTAGGAAGTAGCCGTACTTATGGTAAAATTTTCACGCTAATGAGATTTATATCTCTTTCTGGGACAGGTAGGAAAAGCACAGAAGTTGTCTTGCTTCCCAGCCAGCTTGCCAACAGATGCTGAGATTTATATCTCTTTCTGGGACAGGTAGGAAAAGCACAGAAGTTGTCTTGCTTCCCAGCCAGCTTGCCAACAGATGCTGGTTTTGTGAGAAAGAGAAGGTGAGTGCCTTGGTGCCCTGCTGAAGGGGACATATGAGAGCAAGAGGTGGCTGTAATGGAAGTTCCTGGTTTCTTTTTTGCAGGCGAAAATTGGTGAGTGGGAAATAGAAATCTCTCTTCAGAAGGCAGAGTAGAATGTGATCATTACCAGGGGTCATTTCGTAGAAA
>NW_015187835.1:0-1177 GCF_001447785.1 Gekko japonicus
TCCAGGGCAGCGCTGGGAAACTGGCTCAGTGAGGTACAGCATGTGCCTAAAAAGTCCCTGTAACCGAGAGTGTATATTTTACTGGTTTGGGAAACAGCTGGAATGTATTTCCAGGACACGCTGAATATTTAGCAAGCATCCTTTCTGGACGTCCTCGCAGCCACTGTTTCTCCGTAGTGGACACAGAGGCTGAAGCAGATTGTGCTGTTCCTCACATTCATTCGTCTTCCCTTAGGACCACATGCATAGCTCGAAAAGGACTTCAAAAATGGAGATAGCCTTGTTGGTGCATATCACAATCCAAAAACAGAAGTCATGTAGTAGCTTTTATTTACAGTGCAGTCCTAAGAGATGCCCATGGGCTTAGAGGGTGTAAGGAAGACACCAACTTGTCTGTAACACAGCAACACTGTAGAACTGAAAGTCGGCAGGAGTGGGAGGATCGACCTTGCAAGTCTTTACAGGAACTGTCCGGTACTCATCTTTGCAAGAGCTGCACAGCTGAGATCTCTTAATCGACAGCTGCACTGGAGACAGGGAGGGGCGGCGTCTTAACAGGTCCTTCCAAAGATAAAATAGCAAACAGGTGGGGGGGGAGGTAGCACGCGTCTGGTGGGCAGGATGTTTTCCTACCTTGTGGAGTCATTGTAAGTTCCAGTTGATTTTAATTACTCTTTGTATTTTGGCAACCCCCTGAAGGACGTGGAAATTTCTTTTTTCCTTTAAGCATTCTTAATTGAGGTTGCCTTTGTTGTTTTTTTGATATTAAAAACATTTTGGCCTGATTTGCGTAGAGCCTGAACCTGGGTATTCTGGCAGAGAACCCGAAGCCTGTGTCTTACAGAGGGATATAACTCTGCCCAGAATGGCACAGTGAGGCTGCGATCACACGCTCCTTTAGATCTGACCTAGGTGCGAATGCCTGACAGATCTAAAAGGAGCGATCAGACAGCAACATCTGGGAAGTCAACAACCATACTGCTCCGCCACGGAAAGTCCACCGGGGAAAGTCCAGTGTTATCTGAAGAAGGTGGGCCACGAGCAAACTTGACAATGGTCACGGCAGCAAAGAACATAATTGCAACAAAGTGGAAAGAAGATGGTCTCCCCCACAATTCAGCTCTGGTACACAAAACTGTGGAATTACTTTATTATAGAGAAGATCAGGGGTCATTTC
>NW_015187836.1:0-1167 GCF_001447785.1 Gekko japonicus
CCATGTCAGCAATGTACGCACCAAAACAATGATCCAGTTTCCACTAGCAAGAAATTGCACTGGAACAATGGACTAAGGCCTCGGCTTCACCTGCTCTAATTAAATATGTATGTTTTATGTGCTTGGTTTTAATTTAACAGTGTAAGCTTTTAGTGCATGCTTTTGATAGCTTATCATTAACAACTTTTAAAATCTTTTATGACCCCGGTTACACGGGCTGGATAACACGGGGGGGGAGGTGTGGCTGTTTGGCGCGTTAGCCCCGGAGCAAAATAAAGCACGGTAGCCCGATCACACAGTCCCCCGAGGCTTCGCACTTACGTTGTTAGCTGGCGATCACACGGGATGCTGGAGTGTAGCAAAGAAGCCGCGCGGCAAGCGTTTCATGTTTGTGCGCATGCAGAGTTCCGTGAAGCAGCATTGCTTTCAGTTACGTGTTTGTGTGCATGCGCTTATGAAAAACATCCGGTTTGCGACGGGACGTGGACGGGCGCTGGATGCCACGGGATACTAGCGCTCCCACAATCAGACGCCCGCCCCTGCCCCATGTTTTCTGGATACTAGTGCACTTTCCGTGGTACTTTTTTGTGCATCTTTGGCGGGACGCCATGGGTTGGCCACGGGTGCGCTATGCTTCCCAGATGTTGTGGTGTGATCGTGCACCGAAAATCCATCTGACATTCGTGTCTGTAGCACGGCAACTTCTCCGTGTGAACGGGGCCTATGTTTTACTTTGTAAGACCCAGTTCTCTGGAGAGGCAGCAGAGACATCTCCTAAATAAATGGATAAATACTTGATTCTATACACCACCAGGCATAACATATAAAGAACTTTTTTATGAGGGCTGCCCAATATTTTCCCCTGTAAAATCCTTAATGCCACATACCTGCAGGATCTCCTCTGATGCTATTCTTCACCATGATGAAGAGTTGGTTTTTATCCCCGGCTTTTCTCTACCTCCAAAAAGTCTCAAAGTGGCTTGTACTTGCCTTCCCTTCCTCTCCCCACAACAGACACCCTGTGAGGTAGGTGGGGCTGAGAGAGCTCTGAGAGATCTGTGACCCAGCTGGCTTCACGTGGAGGAGTGAGGAATCAGACCTGGTTCTCCTAGCCACTACACCAGACTGGCTCCATCAATGACTACTAGCCATGGTTAGGAAAGGGAA
>NW_015187837.1:0-1143 GCF_001447785.1 Gekko japonicus
ATATCACAGTGTTTGCTTCTTTGTTGTATAGCCTTGAGGAGTCAGCAGGTCAGGGTGGTGTTTTTTTTTTAAACCACAGCCACAATCCACACATAATTGATCATTCTTAAAACCATTGAGATTATTCAGTATTATGTATGGATGTGCCTACACTATATATAGCTGTAGACAGAGGTATTACTACAATTTACCATATAGATTACATGCTGTGTCACTACCTGGTGTTCAATCATGGCATTATAAGCAAATGAATAGTGAAAGGAACTTCTATCAGGATAGAATATTCAAGATCACAGATTATGCTAAGTAAATTCAGGATATAATTTATGTATTATGTTTCCTAAATGGTACTGTTGATGAAGACCCAAATCTGGAGGATGTTGAAGACTTTGTAGAAAATTAAATTAAAGTCTAATCTCACCAACTGAATTTTTGCAAAGGAGTGGCTTTGACTACTAAAAGCAATTCTGTCATGCATTACCTATTCACTTGTTATTAAAGAAATGTGTGGGGGGGTATTGTATATGTATATACATATACGTAAATGTAACAACCTAATATTTAGCACTTGTTCTGCATCTATGAGAAATAGGAATAACAGTAAGAAGAAGCGCTCATAGGTAGATTTTTCCTAGAAAATGGTGATACTTGTCAGACTTAAATAAATAGCTTTTTATAGTGAATAATGGCATTCTTGGTGACATTGCCTTTAGAAGGCAAGATTAAACTTTGAGCCAAAATAATGTTAAAAATCTTATATACATTCACTAATAAAATAAATGATTGATGTTCTTATATTTATTCAGCTACCGCACCTTGTATTCATGTGTGGGATGCAATGAACAAGCAGACACTGTCTGTACTGCGATGCTACCATTCAAAAGGAGTTTGTTCAGTCAGTTTTAGTGCCACTGGCAAGCTTCTTCTATCTGTAGGGCTGGATCCTGAACATACAATTACCATTTGGAAGTGGCAGGAAGGTAGGAAAGTATTTTGTTTATATAAAGCGCAAGTATATTCTTTGTGAATCATTGACATATTCCCCCAAAATAGCAAAATAAAGGTGATTAACCAAAAGCATAAATTCACAGATTATGCAAAACATATATCATGTCACTTCAAACTGGTCACCTGTTCCAGAGG
>NW_015187838.1:0-1230 GCF_001447785.1 Gekko japonicus
CCCCAGTCTGATGATGTCACTTCCTGGTTGTCACCGGAGTGATGCCATTGGACCAGGAATGCTGATTGTCCCTTCCCCCACAACCCAGAAGTCCCCACTCCCCCATCTCCTCCCATGCCCGGCAACCCTAGTGCACCCATATGAACCTACCTGGGTTTGAAGTCGTGGTCATCCAAAGAGAGCTTTTTCAGGAGTTGAACATCAGCTGCGGAATCCACAGCTAGCTGAAGCTGGTTTGTCTCCCCATTGTTAGCCTTCTGACCAGAAAAAAACACTTATTATTTTGTGGTAGGGTTGCCAAGTTGACCTTGGGCCAGTCTCCCTCTCCCAGCCCAATCAACTTCACAGGTTGCTGTGAAAATGAAATAAAGAAGGCAGAATGAACCATGTATACCACTGAGTTCCTTGGATGAAGAGAGGGATAAAAATGTACTGGACAAATAGGTGGTAGCAGCTGACCAGTTGATTTCTATTCTAAAGTTCAGTTTAAACTTTTAGTGTTGGTTATGACCAGACCCCCACATTCCCCGGGTTCATGTTGTGGGAAGAGACCTGGTGCTGAACGATATCAGCAGAGTAAATCCATAGGATCCAACAACTAATAAATAAACTCATTTAATCTAAAGAGAAAAATATATAATTGACATGCTTGTTATACCCAGAGGAAAACTATATGAAGTTCAATGGGACTTTCTCCTCAGTCAATAAATTTAGGATTTCTGGCTAAGGGTTCCCAAAGTGTCCTGTCTTGCCATTTTGAAATTTGGCCCCAATAATATTGTTGTATTTTGTATTTATGTTATATATGGAGGAGGAGGAGGAGGAGATTGGATTTATACCCCACCCTTCACTTGGAGTCTTAGAGCAGCTTACAATCTCCTTCCCTTCCTCTTCCCACAACAGACACGCTGTGAGGTAGGTGGGGCTGAGAGATCTCTTGAGAACTGCTCTTCGAGAACAGCTCTGAGACAACTGTCGGTTGTCCAAGGTCACACCAGCAACTGCATGTGGAGGAGTGGGGAATCAAACCCAGTTCTCCCAGATTAGAGTCCGCACACTACACGAAACTGGCTCTCTCCCACATTTCTTGCTGAGACTCATGGTGGGTGACATAGTAACACGCTACTAACAGGCTGTTCTTGGCCTACGAGCAGGCATAAAGGCCATCCTTCCTCTGTCCCAGATGCTCCCTTTTGATTATTCAGTTGAGAAAGGCCTGTAAGAAAGATG
>NW_015187839.1:0-1139 GCF_001447785.1 Gekko japonicus
TTTTCTGGCCCATGTGACCGGGACCATAGGTTGTGTCAGTGAATATAGGTATGGCTTGGGATTTGTTGTGTTTCTTTAAGCTGGGTATTTGGGCTCAAGTTCAAACAAGTACCTGGGGGCAGACGGGATGTAATCTACACAGAGAGATAAACTAGTGGTGTCTCTCAGTAGTAAGGGAGTCCACAGTGAAGGAGTATTACAGTTCTGGGACCTTCATGTGACATAGGATTGACCTGATACCCTGACAAGGAAAATTGTGGGATGTTGCAGATTTTGTAGAAATCCTTCAGTGCCCCAATCCAGCCAGCAGCAGGGAGGTGCAGGGGCCAAGGCAACACTACTTGTGAGGAACCAGTCACCCATAAGTTAAACATGATGTCAGCAGTGGGTTGCCACCCTCCAGGTAGTGCCTGGTGTTCTCCTAGAATTGCATCCATTCTCTGGGCTACAGAGAGCAGACCTCTGGCAGAAAATGCTTTGGAGGGTGGACTACGGCATCCCATCTCCTCCCAAACCCCATCACCCTCATGCTCCAGCCTCCAAATCTCCAAGAATTTTCCAACCTAGAGTTGGTAAACAGAGCGGCAAAAAGACTCATGAAATTTTAGGTGACATTAATCAAAACATAGTGTCCAAGTCAAGGGAAGTGGGTTTAGATATGGGCAACAAAGAGAAGGGGGGGTGGAGCTATTAAACCCTTGCTTTCTGCTCCCAACTGCTCAGCTGTATTTTGTGAAGAGCAGAAAGCTGTGTTCTGTGAAGCTGTTTTTTTTTGTTTAGAGCAGAACGCGGGGGCTTAATAAATGGTTCGTGGTGGGTCTTCAGTTCACAAACATCACTTTGCAAACCACGAACTGGACAAAATTCGAGACGAACTTTAGTTCGTGAGCCAGTTCATGCCCTTCCCTGGTACAGGGACACAGTCTTTCAATATCTGAAGAGCTGTAACATGGAAGGCTTGTTCAGCGCTACTCCTGAGAGCAAGAGTAGATGTAAGGTCTTAAATTACAGCAGTCCTCCCAAAGAAGCATGGGAAAGGGATGTAGGGGGGCATAAAAGGAAAAAAAAAGTTCTGGGAGACAAGCAAGCCACCAGGTTAGGCCACAGAAATCTTCTAGAGCAGTGGTGGCGAACCTATG
>NW_015187840.1:0-1149 GCF_001447785.1 Gekko japonicus
AGGGTCTGATCCTTCTGGGGACTGTGGTAATGAGGGAGAAGGAGCTCCTATCCCCTATGCTGTTTTTAAGAGCCCAAACAGCCATTTTGGTTCTTGAAAACTGGGAGAGAGGATCCCCTCATGTCTCCACATCACAGTCTCCAGCAGGATCAGGCTTCCATGGCTTTTTAAAAAGTTAAAAAACAAACTCTAAAATGGCACCATGTCTTTCTGGCAGACTTGGGAATGTAGAATCATCTTGTTTGGCCCTGAACTATGCACTAGCATATCTCAAATTTAAATCTGGCTTTTGCCAGGAGCTTACCATCTATCCTATTTCTTTCCCTCCCACCCTTCGTCCATATACATGGTTCTGCCTTCCTTTTATTTACCCTCACAACAATTCTGGAAAGTATGGTTGGCTTGGGAAAAGTGACTGGCCCAAGATAAGTCAGGGAACATTTTGGTAGTTTCAGGATTAAGTCCCCCACTCCATCACTGTAACCACCACATCATGCTGACTGGACTTTCAGATTATCATGGTTATATCTAGGAAGAAAAAACACACACCCAGTAATTGGATGTGCGAACTAATGCACAATTAAGCCAATTTCTCAGGCACTGTTGAGCAGTTATTGAAATCTTAGGCAGATGTTTGTGCTTATGAATGTGGGGTGGTGTGATGTGCAATTAAGTGTACTGCAGATATGCACATGATGTGTGCTGGTGATCTGGACCTGCATTGTGAAACTATATATCTACCTTTGAGGCTAACTGTGCCCAACAGGCAATGCCAGAGTGTGGGAAGACACAAATAAAAGCCAGGTTTTACACATCCCTAATGAGCCACGTCCCGGGGCACTGGTAGCATCTGCCACTCAAAGACATGTATTTTCCTCCAAACAACAGTGCTCACTTTTATATTTAAATGGTATATAATTTTATTGTCACAACAGCTCTAAAACTATGTTTTCTGAATTGCAGAATTCCGTTCAGACTAGCAGAATTGCAACATTATATCACCAGCATCATACCCCAGCTAAAATAAGCCTTTGCAAGGTAAGTCACCATATTAGGTACAAGTTCAATCCAAATAAGAGACCCTGCACACTTAGGGTGGATTTTTTGGGGGGAGGTTTGAAGATTGTGCTGTTATAAAAAACAATGTTT
>NW_015187841.1:0-1186 GCF_001447785.1 Gekko japonicus
CTCACCACTCGAAGCATACATTAAACCAACGCTTTTGACTAAAGACAAGATAGAAACATATAAGCAACTATTAGATAAAAAAAGATAAGATCAAATCGTTGGACACAACAACTATAACATGGTGGGAATACACACAACTAAAATCAACCTATAGTAAATATAAAATTAATGGCTTCTATAAGGGAAACAAGGATCTAGATAAGATATGGTTGTCAACCAGCAATAAACTAATACAAAATATATATATACCTTCTTATTGGAAAGGTATATGCAAGATGAAATGGTCAAACCCTCAATGATAGCGTGGATGAAAGATATGGGTTATACTATAGATATTGATGACTGGGCCAAAATATGGAAGACAATGCGATATCTTAGCTCAACAGTGTATAAAGAATATATATATAAGATGTTCCATAGATGGTACTGGTCACCGGATAGAATTGGGAAATGTGTACCTAAAACTTCGAAGAATTGCTGGAACTGTAAGAACAATATAGAACGTTTATTCATATGTGGTGAAAATGTGGTAATATGCCAAAATTTTGGAAAACATTTAAGCAAATAATATTAGAAATAATGAATGTGAGCTTAAATTTGGTACCAGAAATATACGTACTAAATATTATTCCAGATAACTTTGCTCAAGAAGACAGATATTTATTAACATATATTTTATATATATGTTGGAAAACTGACAGATTACCCTCTAGAATAGTATAGCAAATTACTGGGAACAGCCAAGCTGGACAAACTGACTATGTCATTATGTGGTAAAGATGAGACAATGTTCCAAAGAAGATGGTTAAGAGTATATGAATGGTGGGGAAAATATATTATTTGTAAGACTCCAAAAATGTGAATATGTATATATAAAAGTGCTTTTGGCTGTATAATGAAAACTGAATAAATAGTTTTTAAAAAAAGGGTGTTGTCTTCTCTCCTGGACCAAAAGTTTAATGGATATTGCCATCCTTTTAGAAAAGAGTCCCAACACCACTTCCAAATCATCTTCTGGCCTACCTTCCCCACATCATAAGGAAGAAACTGAACCTCAGCAGGGGTGCCCATGAGTGCCCGGCCAGCACCCTCCCCCCAAAACCCGGCACCCTCACCAAATACAGCCTGTTGTACCCACCTCCCCTTGCCTCCTGCCCGGTTTTGCTCCAGCTACTTCCCACTGTTC
>NW_015187842.1:0-1153 GCF_001447785.1 Gekko japonicus
GTGGTGAACTTACTGGCCAAGCAAACTTACCCCTAATCAAATTCTACAACCTGCACATGAGCTGAACCTTGCTCTCCTTAATGTCACTATTAGAGTAGATTTGTGGCTGAGCAGTAGGCTTTATGGGAGGGAAGGTGGCATGATTTGGATGGGACACTCCTAGAACAGATTACAAAGTTCTCAAATAGACGGGACATGGTGGTTATGGGAAATTTCAGTTATTGGGATATCTGTTGGAAGTCCAACTCTGCTAAAAATGAAAGGTCCAATAAATTCCTGACTTGTCTTGCTGACAACTTCATTTTCCAGAAAGTGGAAGGAAACAAGGTGATCTTCTATCTTGGACTTGATTCTTACCCATAGGGAAGAACTGGTTTATGAGGTGAAAGTAGCAGGCACCCTAAGTAATAGTGACCATGTAATTTTGGAATTTACAGTCTTGGGGAAGGTAAAAGCTATATGTAGTCAGGAATATAAATTGGATTTCAGGAAAGCAATTTTTGACAAACTTAAAGTTATGCTGGGTAGAATCCCTTGGTCAGAAACACTTAAGGAGAAGGGAGTTCAAGTGAGATGGGAGTCTCTTAAAAGTGAAATACTGAAGGCACAATCACAAACAATTCTTATGAGAAGGGAAAATGGGAGGAGCCTAAAGAAGCCAAGGTGGCTCCATTAACAGATTTCTAAAGACTTGAGAAATAAAAAAGACTCATTCAGAAACTGGAAGGAGGGCCTTATAACCAAGGATGAATATAAATAAATAACCTGTGCTTGTAGAGAGAGAGAGTTAGGAAAGCTAAAGCTCAGTATGAGCTTAGGCTAGTGAGAGACACTAAAAACAACAAAAAAGGGTTCTTTTCTTATGTTCAAAGTAAGAAAAAGAGCAAGGACATGGTAGGCCCATTGTGAGGACAGGAGAGTGAAATTGTAACAGGTGATGAAGAGAGAGCAGAACTGCTCAATTCCTACTTTTCCTCAGTCTTTTCTTGCAAGGGAACCAGTGCTCAACATGGCAAAAAACAGAACACAAGATGAGGTAAGGGAGTTGCAGCCTAGGATTGGCATAGAGATAATACATAAACACCTAGTTTCTTTAACTGAAACTAAGTCCTCGGGACCAGATTAACTGCATCCAAGGGTACAAAAAGAACTC
>NW_015187843.1:0-1143 GCF_001447785.1 Gekko japonicus
TTTTCTACGAAATGACCCCTGGGGGAGAGCAGTTTGGAATGGAAAAACAGCAGATGGGAAAGGGGTTATACCGACACAGCCCTCCCTTCTTGGTTCTGCACCCGAAACTTTGGGCACCGTTCCACTGCTACGCACGTCAACAAATAAGATGCCGTTTCCCCCTTCAATTTTTGAGAATTGTTGACTCCAGAAAGAAAGCACCAGATCTCATATGAAACACGATGAGAGAATCCACCTGTTTGGAGCAAGCTGTTTGCGTGCCGTCAATAACGTCTTGACTGAGGAATTCTTGATTAGCCTATCAATTCCCTGAACTTTTACGCTTTGCAAATGGATTCTAAACACTCTTCACTCTAAGCTTTGCAGGTGTGACGGACCTGATCCGCCTGATGGTTTTTTGTCAAAGCAATTGGACCCAGTTTTACAACCGGATCACATTCATTTCCATTCCACAGGAGTCCAATTTTTTAAAAAATGGCAGGTCAATTGCACTGTTTTTCGCATGGGCAGCCAACAATACGAAGGGACCATCTACAAATGCTGAGTTTCCTTCCCTTTTCAAGAAGCAGAAAAAACAGGTAAATGATTATGAGATGCTGGGAGTCCTGTGAGACTTTATCTGCTTGTTTGTATATTTATAGCCCACTCACGCCACAGTTTAAAGAGCCTCAACACAGTGTATGAAAGATAAGGCACCATGCAAGATCCTTAAAACGAGAATAATAAAATCACAACCACTAACCCACGGTCGCCAATCCCTTAAGCAATTACAGATAATGAAGATCAGAGTCCCTAATAATAGTTTTAGAACATAAGAATATAAGAAGAGCCTGGCTGGATCAGACCAGGGGTCCATCTAGTCTTCCGGTCTCACACAGCGGCCAGCCAGTTCCTCTGGATGGCCAAAAGCAGGGCACAGAGGCTGAGGCCTTCCCCTGAGAAGAACATCAGAAGAGCTCTGCTGGATCAGACCAGTGGTCCATCTAATCCAGCATCCCGTCTCACACAGTGGCCAACCACTTCCTCTGGAGGGTTGATAACAGGGCAGAGAGGCCAAGGCCTTCCCCTGATAAGAACATCAGAAGAGCCCTGCTGGACTAGTCCAGTGAGGGTCCATCCCGTCTCACACAGTGGCCGACCAGT
>NW_015187844.1:0-1138 GCF_001447785.1 Gekko japonicus
CCAGGGGAACTGATCTCGGTCATCTGAAGGTCAGGCGTAATCCTGAGAGATCCAGTTTCCTCCTGGAGTTTGGCAACCCTTCTTGACTACCTGCTCAGGAGAAAGACGAACACTCAGCCTAGGGTTGCCAACAGGGTTGCCAGCCTCCAGGTGGGGCCTGGAAATTTTGCAGAGTTACAACTCATCTCCAGACTACAGAGATTATTTCCCAGACATTAAAAGCTCTGAAGGGTTAACTCTGTGGCATCAAACCCTGCTAAGATCCCAACCATCTAGGGATGGTCCCGGACCGGGAAAATGCAGTTCCATTCATGGTTCATGGAGGACTCAGGAACTGAACCACGAACCGTCACAAACTAAAAAGGCTTCATACAAATTGAACCAGTTCATGAAGTTTGTGATGCAGCAGAACAGGCCCCCAGTGTACGAGAGACACCAAACTCCCAGGGGATCTCCAGCTAACTTTCCTCTATCTGCCCGCCAAGTTTGGTGAAAATTGGATTTATGGGGTTTGAGTTACGCAGCCCCCCCCCCCCCAAGGTGCCCCAGGAAAGTATTTTCTGAGGAAATGACAGGCACAGCTTCAGTAGGTTCAGGAGTGCATAGAACAGATCCCGTACGAGCTAGAGACTCCAAATTTACAGCGGACCTCCAGCTGACTCTCCCCTATATGCCTTCCAAGTTATGTGCAGATTGTATTTGGGTCCAAGTTATGCCCTGCAAAGAAAGTGCCCCCTTCCTCCATTGTTTCCAATGGAGGGGAAAAAACAGCAAAAAAAAGAGGGGAGGGCAATAGAAGCCCCACAGAACAGAACCAAAGTCCCAGAGAGTCTCTGCAGTCGAAACTGAAGGGGGGGCATTTTTGCAAGCCCAGCATAACCAGTGCAATGTGCCCAGCGGACCCACTGTGGCAGCGCAAGCCCAACAGGACTAAGATCAAGCCAGGAAAGTACTTTTGGGGGGAAATGTCAGGCACAGGTTCAACGGTATATAGAATGGAAAGGAGTAGTCAAAAAGGGGCTTCCTTGTACAGGCAGATGTTTGTGGAGGTAGATGTTTGCTGAGGTGGGTGTTGTTCCATGAGATAGGTGTTGTGCTATGAAGGAGATGTTGGTTCATGAGGTAGGTGCTTTGTTAT
>NW_015187845.1:0-1132 GCF_001447785.1 Gekko japonicus
AATTAAACATACAACTTATGATACCTACAGTTAAATACTTTTTACAATAAAATAAATTAACTTTAAATACCAGAGCTAGTTCCTTATTTAACCTCTCTCCTTACCTTGACACCCTTATTCTACTTCTAAACATAACTTTAATAATCAGTCATATAACATAATAACAAGCACACTAAACTAAACCATTTAGCTCAAAATAATACTTCTGGTATCAAACACAATTTCCACATCCAACTAACTTATAATAAAAAAACAAAAATAAATCTAAGGTACACCTTCTGACTTCACATTGCAATCATTTTTTAACATTCTTAACATCAGTAATCAAGGAAGAATTAATTAGTTACAGCTGACGAATAACAATCATTACAATGACACAGAATTCAATTTCCTTTTTGTCTTGGTTTCTTCCATTTTCTTCTAAGTGTCACCAGTTGTAATACTCTTGTAATTCTCCTTCCAAATTTCCCTTCCCGTATTTCTTTACTTTACAGTTTAAATGTTTGAAGTCTTTAAACTTCATCACACCTTTCTTTAATTTTTTTCCCACTAATTAAGCTCTTCTTTTTCCTCCAGGTAGTCTCCATAAGTTCTTTCTTCCCCTTTACTGGTTTCAAATTAATTTGGGTCTCTACTGTACATCCACGGGTATCCACCTCTTGCAACTCCCCTTCTGTCCAAACAGGTTGGGTAACATAGCTATCTCCTTCTTGCTCTTCTTCCTGAACTCCACCCTGTCCTTGCCCTTCTTGCGTTTATTCTTTGTTGTCCTTCTCCTCTTGGTTTCCACTTGGAAAATTTTTTAGGATATTCTCACAAGCCTCTTTACATGGTTTCCTCACTGCCTCCTCGCATGCTTGCCTCACTTCTTCTATCAATGATTTTTGAAATTGCTCCCATTTGAGCTCACCAGTCTTTGCATCCTCATTAATATCCACCACCTCCATTTTCTTTTTCTTACGCAGCTTTCAATTAGTCCTATTTCAGTATATTTCCAGAGTTTTAAATAAGCTACCAACAAAACTCCCCACAGCACCAACAAAAAATCAAACTAGTAATAGTAGGAATGATGCATTCAGCAAATAGTCTTCTCTCACCCCTGTCACTTTCGGTCGCTCTTAGTTCCCAAAAC
>NW_015187846.1:0-1235 GCF_001447785.1 Gekko japonicus
CTTTCTTTTGCTCTTCCTCTTTCTGTCTTTCCTTCTTTTCAGTCTTCCTTTTCTCTCTCTCTCTGTTTCTTTCTGTCCTTCTCTTTTTTTCCCTTCCCTTTTTGTCTACATTGGCTGCCAGTCTGCAAGCCTTGTTCAATTCAAGGTGTGACCCTTCGCCTTGAAAGCCCTTCCCACCTGGGACCCTCCACTTTGTGGGACCGCCTCCACCCCCTTCTGAACACAGGGGGGCTCCCATCATCCAACCAGGGGTTCTTAGTCCAGCCAGTGGGGCATAGTGGTTAGAGTGCTGGACAAGGATCTGGGAGACCCAGGCTCAAGATGCCCGTAACTCGAACCCAGGACCTTCCCCGTTCAGGGCATGTGCTCTACTGGTCAGCAGTGGGCTTTGCAATGGGTAATGCCTGAACAGTGCTGCATGCTTAAAGAGCAGCTGGGAAGTTCCCAGCTCGCAAGCCAGATGTAGCTGAGCTTGAACTTCAACGCTTACGATGGAAAGTAGCAATTAGCATGGACAAAAATGCTGTTTGGGGCAGTTTAGGAGATTAAAAAAAATAAAAGGCTGCCACGCCTTCAGCTGTCTCCCTCCGCCTGCCCCTCTAGCTTTAGTGTGAAGCACATAGTGAGTCATTCTGCTGAACTGGGATTCCTCCGTCAATAAAAGGGTGTAAGTCATGCATATGTGTTCGCCTAGCAAAGTTCATTATCTTCTGAATGGGAATGAACACATGAAGCTTCCTTATACTGAATCAGACCATCGGTCCATCAAGGTCAGTATTGTCCACTCAGACTGGTGGCAGCTCTCCAGGGTCTCAGGTAGAGGCCTTCCACATCACCTACTGCCATAGAATCGTAGAGTTGGAAGGGACCTCCAGGGTCATCTAGTCCAACCCCCTGCACAATGCAAGAAATTCACAAAAACCTCCCCCTCCACACCTGCAGTGACCGCTGTTCCACGCCCTACCACATGTGGAAACTTCAACACATACGATGGAAAGTAGCAATTAGCATGGACAAAAATGCTGTTTGGGGCAGTTTAGGAGATTAAAAAAAATAAAAGGCTGCCACGCCTTCAGCTGTCTCCCTCCGCCTGCCCCTCTAGCTTTAGTGTGAAGCACATAGTGAGTCATTCTGCTGAACTGGGATTCCTCCGTCAATAAAAGGGTGTAAGTCATGCATATGTGTTCGCCTAGCAAAGTTCATTATCTTCTGAATGGGAATGAACACATGAAGCT
>NW_015187847.1:0-1349 GCF_001447785.1 Gekko japonicus
TCAATATTATCAGATTAATCATTTCTGCACTGCTATTCTTTACCTTGTTCAATTTTTGGTAATTGTAAAGTCATAGGTTTACCTATAGAATGTACAATATATGTTTGTTGTATGCTTGCTAAGGTAAAAAAAAATTAAGTAAAAAAAAATTGTCTCCAGCATAGGCACGAAGTACTTTGTCAGAAACTTTAAGTATCTTGTGCATGAAGCTGGGTTTGATTCCCCACTCTTCCACATGCAACTGCTGGTGTTACTTTGGGTCAGTCACAAGTTATTTTAGAGCTGTTCTCTCAAGAGCAGTCCTTGAAAGAGCTCTCTCAGTCCCGCCTACCTCACAGGGTGTCTGTTGTGGGAAGGGGGAGGGAAAGGAGATTGTGAGCCGCTCTGAGACTCTGAGTGAAGGGCGGGGTATAAGGTATAAATCCAATCTCCTCTTCTTGTTGTTGTTGCAAGGACACAGTGCCGTAGAGAACGTTGTTAAGTCATTTCCAAAATCTCTGGAAATGAAGAAGAAGAAGAGATTGGATTCATACCCCGCCCTTCACTACCCAAAAGAGTCTCAGGGCGGCTTACAAACTCCTTTCCCTCCCCCTCCCCACAACAGACACCCTATGAGGTGGGTGGGGCTGAGAGAACTCTTGACAGAAACTGCTCTTTTTCAAGGACAGCTCTGACAGAACTATGGCTTGCCCAAGGTCATCAGTGAACAAACTCTGGAAGGTGTATTATGATTCCCTGTGCGCAGGGCTCTTTTTGTAGAAAAAGCCCAGCAGGAACTCATTAGCATAATAGGCCACACCCAACAACAGAAATGCATTAGCATATCCAGCCACACCCGTGAGAGCATAGCTCATTAGCATATTAGGCCACACCCCCATGCTACCAGAAGTGTGCTCATCCAGCCACACCCACCTTTTGCTTCTTATTCTGTTTCCCTTGTTTGTTGTCAAAACCCAGGGCCTTTTTTTGTAGCAGGAACTCCTTTGCATGTGAGGCCACACACCCCTAATGTAGCCAATCCTAATGAGTTCCTGCTGTTGGGTGTGGCCTATTATGCTAATGAGTTCCTGCTGGGCGTGGTCAACTCGGGAGCCAGTCGGAACTCCATTCCTGTGCGTTCCTGCCCAAAAATAGCCCTGCCTGTGCTCAAGACCTTCAGGAAACTAGAAACCCTGAGCTCTTGGGAGGCTTCAGGACTCCAGACCCCTCTTTTTGGCACTAGTGGAAAGCGCTTCCATCCACCCCATCCAGCTGCAGCACTGTATACTATACAGCCAATCACAAGTGGCTTTCCAGGGTCTTGCAAGCCCCAGGGGTGGAGGGCAGGGTTCCCTCTAAGATGAGTTAGT
>NW_015187848.1:0-1227 GCF_001447785.1 Gekko japonicus
CTTGCGTGTTTGGGCAGGGTGCAGAAAACGGATCTTTCACCTAAAGAGGTGGCCATGAGTAGCACGTCTTCAGTAAATAAGAATACAAGGAGAGCCATGCTGGTTCAGACCAATGGTCCATCTAGTCCTGCAATGGCCAACCCCTGGACAGCCAACAACAGGATATAGAGGCCCAGGCCTTCCCCTGATGTTGCCCCCTGGCTCTGGGATTCAGAGGATTAGTGCCTCCAAATGTGGAGGTTCCCTTCAGCCACCATGGCTAGTAGCCGTGGGAACCAACTTCAGCCTCCGTCTATCAGAGGAAATAGGTTGTGCTCTGCTAAGGAACACAGAAGGGAATGGGGAGGGGGTGAAAATGACTGAAAAATTTCCTCCCAAGCTGCATCTTCCTCTCCAGCATAACATACCCATTTTAGAGCACAAAGAAGAGGCCCTTCCTGGCTGTGCCTCTCCTGTTTCCCCAGCAGGACTAGAAAGGAAACTCACTCTCACTCTGCTCAGCTGGGAAGGAAAGGTTCTCTCCAGCCCCCTTTTTGAGCCAAGGCCTTCCTCTGCCCTCAAGGGCCCATCACTGACGTGAAGAGAGAGAGAGATGGGGAATCGTTCCTGCCCTCTCTTGGGAAAACTTCCCGCCTCTTTAATAATTCTTGGACTGCAAGGAGATCAGATCAGTCAATGCTAAAAGAAATCAACCCTGACTGTTCCCTGGAAGGCCAGATAATGAAACTGAAGCTCAAGTACTTTGGCCACCCAATGAGAAGGGAGCACTCACTGGAGAAGACCCTGATGCTGGGAAAGACTGAAGGTCAAAGAAGACGGGGACGGCAAAGGATGAGATGGTTAGACAGTGTCATAGATGCAACGAACAGGAAGTTGAGCCAACTTCAGAGGACGGCGGAAGACAGGAAGGCCTGGCCTGATCTGGTCCATGGGGTCGCGAAGAGTCAGACTCGACTGTGCGACTGAACAACAAAATATGTCAGTGCCTAGAAAAGTGTATTTTCAAGTGGGAGAAGAACGTGCCGTAAGAAACCCTGAAGATCTGGACTGGAAAGGTTTTCTTCTCCATCACCTTCTGTTTCTTTCTCAGTCTCTCTCCAGCTGATCTCTCATGCCGTGGGGCTGTCATGGGAAGCTGCCCCACACAGCCACGCGAATTATAGAATCACAGAGGGCCATGCAGTCCATCTAGCCCAAGCCCCTGCTCAAGAAGAAACCTTCTCTTTA
>NW_015187849.1:0-1141 GCF_001447785.1 Gekko japonicus
CCTTGTGGTATCTCCCATCTGTATTTTATGCTCAGTTGTCTCAACTTGTCTGTAAGCTTTCTGAATTTCTTTCTATCTTGAATTATTGCTCTAGGAAGCTCTTTCATTACTATTATTTTTTTGCCATCAATTTCCAAAGGCTCGGTAAATTGCTTCTTAAGTATAACCTCCTTCATTCATCTAGTTGATAATTGTACAATCACGTCTCTTGGCAATTTTTTCTGCTGAGCATAAGCTGAGTTCACTCTGTAGACCAAGTCAAAGTTATACTCTATCTCCTCTGCATCCTCTTTAAGATATTCTGCCAAGGCTTTAATTATTCTGCCACGAATGTCGTCCTCCAGTTTCTCTTCCACCCCTCGAAGTCGAAGGTGATTCTGCATGGCTCTATATTCCATCATTGTATCAATCCTCTTATTTTCCTTCACCACTGTGTCTATTTTTAGGTTTACATCTTGAACTTTTTGTTCTATTTCAGCAGATCTTTGTGCCACAGTTTGAAACTCTTTTTTAAATTCTCCTATTTCTTTCTTAAGGTCAGCCACCTCTGCCACCATCATCTCTTTCATGGTCTCCATAAACTTTCCCTGTATTTCTTCGATCTGTTTTTCCAGGTCTTTGCCCAGGTCTTGTATAGCGTCCATCATCCTTTTTTCCATAGCTTCCATGGCTGCCTGTGTTTCCTTATCCTTTTTAGTCGTCATCTTTGGTGTCGAGAATGATGCCACTCTCTGTCTCTGGCATAGATCCATTTTTAAAAATTCACCTTAAGATGTGATTGGTCGCTCAGTCCAATAGTCCTCTATGCACTTAACTGCACTTTAAAACACGCTTGTTCGCACCATTCAATAGTCCTTTGTGCGTTTAGCTAAACTGCACTAATTTCTTCTTCAAATTCTGTCTTTTACGCCTTAAAATTAATTTTAAAAATTGTCCTCCTAAAAATGTAGATTGCAAAAACGCTATGATTCTGTGGTGTAGAGTAGGCTTTTTCTCTTCACTTCCTGTCCGTCGCTTGTTGTGATCCCCCGTTGCCTTCCGGTGTTACTCCTTTCTTGGCACTTCCTGTCCATTGATTGTTTTGTTCCTCCTTTAGCTTCCGGTGTTGCTCTGTTCCTCTTCCCCGTCTTCTTCCGGTCCG
>NW_015187850.1:0-1099 GCF_001447785.1 Gekko japonicus
ATCTTGGGTCAGTCACTCTCTTTCTCAGAGTAGCCTACCTCACAGAGTTGTAGCTAAGGATGCCAGGTCCCCCCTGCCCACTGGCAGTGGAGGGTGGGAGGGTTTCCAGATCAAGGTAGGGACACTGTTGGAGGTTTGGGGGTGGAGCTTGGAGAGGACGGGGATCTCAGTGGGGTACAATGCCATACAGACCACTCTCCAAAGCTGCCATTTCCCCCAGGGGAACTGGTCCCTGTAGTCTGGAGATGAGGTGTAATTTCGAGGGATCCCCAGGTCCCACCTGGAGGCTGGCATCCCTAGTTGTAGCTGTGAAGATAAAGTGGAGAAAGGAAGGATGGTGTTGTAAGCTGCCTTTCGGCCCTCATTAGGGGAAAACAGTGGGACCCAAATAAAGATAAACACTGATCCTGGCTGCAGCCCTGGACCTCCACTCAACCCCTGGCTTATGCTGCATCTGCCCACT
Source organism: Gekko japonicus (assembly GCF_001447785.1). Classification (NCBI taxonomy): domain Eukaryota; kingdom Metazoa; phylum Chordata; class Lepidosauria; order Squamata; family Gekkonidae; genus Gekko; species Gekko japonicus. The sequence continues at coordinate 464 of NW_015187850.1, forward strand.
ACCTCTACCTGGAGCAGCCTAACACTTCTTTCATTCTTGTTCTTTGGGTGTTTTTAAACACTGTGTGGCAAGCTGCCCATCTCCAGTGGGGCTTCCTAAGCTCTCACAAGATGTCTGGGGGAGCAAATGCCTTGGCCTGGATAGCCCAGGCAAGCCCGATCTCATCAAATCTCAGAAGCTAAGTAGGGCCAACCCTGGCAAGTATTTGGATGGGAGACCTCCAAGGAATACTAGGGCCAGGAGGCCAGAGACTGGCTATCAAGTCACTTCTCTGAACTTCCTGTGCCCCAATAGGAGTTGCCAGAGGTTGCCATGACTTCCTGGCATGGGCACACACACACAAACAAATGCAAGAACATATCCCCCCCCCAAAAAAAGGGTATTTGGGGGAGCACGGACAGGAGGAGCATCAGCTGTTCTGGTGCCTGGGTGATGGTGGGAGGTGAGGAGAAGGCAGCAGTGAGAGGGCTGAGTAAGCAGGGTCAAGAAGGGTGGCAGCGGCAGAGGCTGCTCCCCCCTCCACCTCACGTTGTTCCATTAACAGAGCCAGGTTTCCCCTTGTATAAAGGTAAATTTAAGCAGGATTCTTTATGCATTTCACTACTTTAGCCAATTATTAAGCATGAACCCCTTGAA
>NW_015187851.1:0-1139 GCF_001447785.1 Gekko japonicus
ACTCACTAGGTGAACTAGACTTTTGCCTACAGCGGGCCAATCATGTGGGCGCTGAACTGCCTGCGCCCCCCAGCCAAAAGCCCCACGTGATGCATCAACCCCTGACCCCAGTTGCCACTACTTTCTCCCCCCTGGCTGTCGTAGTGAAGCCGGGGGGTCGCTGTGCCCCCCCAAGCCGCTTGGCTGGCAGACCACCGTTGCTTCCCACCCACCTACTGCTCCTCCCTGCAGATGGCCAGTCGCTGGCAAGGTGCGTCCCAAAGCGGCCACTCTCTTGCCTCAGGACCGGCGCACTCAGTGGTCGCCTCCTGTGGTGCCTGCCGCCCTAGTGGCCAGTCTCTTCCACCTCTCAAGGCCACTCTGCCTAGGGTCATCATGGACACCATCTGTGGCGAGAGCCCCGCGCAGTGCCCTCTCCCTGTCACCCCCATTGGGCCGCACCACACGTTCACGCTTTTGGGAAGTACTAAAATCCGGAGAAGAGGAGAAGCCTAAGGGATTTACCTCATGATGGCAAGCGACAGAATTTTAAAAGATAACAGGTGTTTCTATTATTAATAAACATGCAATCGATCAACCATACTATTATAAATTCATTAGGGGAGGTAGGGATGAGAGCGATGAAAAGAGCTTTGGCTTTTAGCTGCACTAGTTTTTCTTTCCTCCTCTTCAAGCACTTGCCCTCCCGCTCAGCTCACTTAGGGGGATCCTCCAAAAGCAGGCTCTGGAAGGTTGCAGCACATCAAAGAGCCCCGTGGGTACCCAGGAAGGCAGCGCCCTTTCCTGGCCAAGCATTGTGGGGAGGATTGTAGGCAGGTTCAGGCGCTGGGCTTTGCTCTCACGCTTTCCTTGCTTGGGGCGGGACTCTAGTGCCCTCCCGCCCTACCTCCCGCCTGCAGGAGAGGGGCTGGGGAACAGAATGCTGGGGAGCCCTTGTTATCCCTCTGGGTCTCTCTGTCCCTGAGAAGAGAGGCCATCGCCATGGCTGGGAAGGGGCCACCAGCGGCCAATGCAAAATTGGCTGGCGCTTTTGTGCTCGTGTGTGATCGGGGTTGTGCTGCACCTCTCGCCGCCCTCAGCATGGGAGAGAAGACGCCACCTGTCTGGGACATGACAGAAGAAGCGCCTATGAGTACACA
>NW_015187852.1:0-1245 GCF_001447785.1 Gekko japonicus
GTAGGCTGTAAATTTATATCTACTCCAGATAAATTTACTCCAGTAAATTTACTGCCTCCCATTTTCTTCTCACCTTGACATGTGGGGTGTTTTGGGGGGTGTTTATGCAGCCCCGCCAGAAAAAATTTGCCCCAACGAGCTTCCATGGCAGAAATGGGATTTGAACCTGGATACGCCAGAGCTAAGTCAGTCACCCTAACCACTACACAACACTGGCTCACCTGCTTGGGAATTACCAAGCTGTGCTCAAAGGGAAGAGAAAGAGGCTCCTCCGGAGTTGTTCACAGAACAACAAAGTGTGATTTGACTTGATGTCTGGACTGTGCCATATTGTCCTTCCTGCACTCACCCTGAGAAAAGAAGGGGAAGTTCCGGTTTTGGATCTGCGCAATGAAAGCACAGAGTATTGACTGCATCATTGGCTCCTCGGAGAACGTACTGTGGATCCGGAGGGGGGAGGGCCATATCTGCAAAAATACACAAACAGCCCCTGCGGAAGAAAAGTAATCAGAAATGAGCACTGCTCTTATTGGGTTATACATTGGGTTATATATTTATTGTCTGTTAACCAGAATATGCCTCTCTGAACCTTAGATAGGGAGGAGGTATGCTTTTAAGTAAGTAAAATAAACAAAACATTTCAAATCAATCTGCTTTAGGATTACACCTCAGTTGTAAACTGGAAATTAAGGCAGCTTCCATCTCCGATCTGCGCTTAGGTTTAGGAGTTTTCTTCCATTCTGTCTTCGTTAGAGGGCCATGGTGAATTATATATATATAGATCTTTGTTTAGAAGAAGAAGAAGAGATTGGATTTATACCCCGCCCTTCACTTGGAGTCTCAGGGCGGCTTACAAACTCCTTTCCCTTCCCCTCCCCACAACAGACACCCTGTGAGGTGGGTGGGGCTGAGAGAACTCTGACAAAAACTGCTCTTTTCCAAGGACAGCTGTGCCAGAGCTTGTGACTGACCCAAGGTCACATCAGCAGGTGCAAGTGGAGGAGTGGGGATTCAAACCCGGTTCTCCCAGATTAGAGTCCGCACACTTAACCACTACACCAAACTGGCTCTCTTAGATCTTTGGTGCAACCTTATTTGGAATACTGTGTACAGTTCTGGTCATCATATCTCAAAATGGACACTGCAGAGTTGGGAAAAGTCCAGAGGAGGGCAACCAAGATGATTAGAGGGTTGGAGCACCTTCTCTATGAGGAATGGCTGAAGAGTCTGGCACTTTTCAGTTTA
>NW_015187853.1:0-1155 GCF_001447785.1 Gekko japonicus
GATTAGAGTCCCCGCACTTCACCGCTACATCAAACTGGCTCTCTGTGTCACCAAGAAAGGTGTTGGTGGGCACCATACCCCCCGTGGGTACCCTGCGCTGGAATAACACTCTGCCCTCTGCTTGAATCCCATTGCTACAAGATGATCTCACTTGTCAATGTCACTACCCATCATCCCCCTTGATCCAATATATCAGTGATGGCAAACCTTTTAGAGACCGAGTGCCCAAACTGCGACCCAAAACCCACTTATTTATCGCAAAGTGCCAACACGGCAATTTAACCTGAATACTGAGGTTTTACTTTAGAAAAAACAACTCATACCTTAACTTAAGATGAGGAAAGCAATGCCAAATGCTTTCATTTACTTAAAATTATTTGGCAGAGAATTCGACACTTTAATGATGGTCTGGGCCTGGCTGGGGCGATGGCACGCGTGCCCACAGAGAGGGCTCTGAGTGCCACCTCTGGCACCCGTGCCATAGGTTCGCCACCAGTGCAATACATGTTCAATCAAAAACAAGTCCTGCTTTCTTCCAAGTAAGTTTGCAAAGGATTGCAACTAATACAATCGTCGTTAGAGTGTCTCCGTTCTCTTGAAGGACTTGTGAGCAGTGCGGGTTGTGTGTGTTTTTTAAGTTCTAAAATGGGAAGCGAATGAAGCCGTACCACAGATAAATGAAAACTGCAGCGCAACAGCTCAGAAGCATATCTTCCTCTCCTTCCCTCTTCTCCCCCCTGCCCTGCTACTTCCCGGCATAATGAAAACAGACAAAGCAATTTCGTCCTGGAATTCTCACAAACTCGCCAGAGGCAAATGGGTTACATGACTGTAACCCTTGAATAAAAGCTATTATGGGGGCAAATAAACAACTTGCCAGCCTCTTCTCTGGCCTTGAAAGAAAGTTTATTTGGAGTGGAAGGGCTCCAAAACGGCTCCGCCTCGGCAGGATTTGTTGACTTTACCATCGACTTTGATAGGTCAGTTAGACTGGGCACTCTTGAAAATTAGGTATATATGTTCTTATTTAATGCAAGGGCACGGTGCGTACCTGTTCTCCTTTCAAGCCTTCGATCTGTACCTAAAACAAAAATAAATATGTATGTAACAGAGAAAGGGGGGGGGGATAAACCTGTGCTTTCCCATATAAGATGG
>NW_015187854.1:0-1121 GCF_001447785.1 Gekko japonicus
TGGCTTTTGGCAAAGCCTCACGTTCACCCTTCCCTCTCTAACAGAGGGATTCATCCTGACTTTGTTTATAGGATTGTTGTAATGGTTACTGGGATAATTTTCAGGAAACATTTTGAATACTTTCCAAAGTATCAATGTTGTACGCGGAACAGGTGTTGGCTCTGCCCATTTCTAATCAATTCATCAGTACTGCTCTTTGAACGGCAAAGCGATGCCTGATCTGTTTGTCCTTTGTTTATAGGCTGAGCTGGAAGATGAAGGGCCTTTGCCCTGGGAGGAAAGGAGCCCAGCCTTGGTGTCCATCCCAAATCCACTCTATGGAGCACATAGTTCTCTCCATGATGAGCCATTTGAGGTAAGACATCCAGTTTTCACCTTTGTCGACTCGCAGAGTTTTATTGAGTCCCATTAACAGTTGGAAAACCAGGGATTTTTCAGCTGTTGGTATCTTGTACAATTGTCAAAGGGAAAAGAAGGCATTTCTATAAAACAAACTTCTTCTTTGAATTCAGCTACTTTTCAACTGTAATTGTATTGTGTTCAAGCCACCCAAAATGACGGTAACACTTTATTTGCTTCATTCATATGCGGCCATTCTTCCCCCATTTTATTCTCGCAACAGCCCCGTGAGGGGGTGTGACTGGCCCAAGGTCACCCAGCAAGCTTCCATGATAGAGTGGGGGGATTTGAACCTGGGTCTTCCGGATCCTAGTCCAACACTCTAACCACTAGACCTCACTGGCTGAATTCATCTGACTGAAACAGAGATAAGCTAATCTACAGTCAAAAGGAAGCAATTCAGTAACATAAAAAAAAAACTTCAAAAACTTAAGGGGGCGGAGAGACAAAAACGTCAGTAAGAATTGCAGGCAGTTTGTTTGAACCCAACCAATTACTAACAAAAGGCTAAAACATTTGCTTGACTGAAAGCACCATAACTAAATTACTTCAGTTTTACTTTATCTTCATAAGAATTGTGGAAAACTGGAAATGGCAAGGAGTTCAATGGTGTTCTACAAAAGGGCTAACTTAGACACAGTCATCCGTGGGTGGGGGCCTCTGAAGAGGGCTGGTCTGAGCTGCCACTGCACATGGCGGGCATATAGCCCTTTAAAAGGCTC
>NW_015187855.1:0-1130 GCF_001447785.1 Gekko japonicus
ATGGCACCTGGCCTGCATTAATTTGAAACATAATTTGCATTAATTTGAAACATGGTTGTTCTTTGCTTGCCAGAAGATCTACCATGTACTGGCATGGTATATCTTAAAATCAAGGCCTGAAAGATCTGCATTTGTCCTCTTTTTTAGATTGTGATATCTGATCTGATGAAGAGTTCTGGTGAATGTCAGAGGTCACACACTGGGATGATCTTAATAAATGGTAGTACATGAATTGTGTTCTTGACATTTTTGGCTTTTATTATTAGACCTACACAGCTGTAACCAACTGGAATATTAGGAGTCAGGAAAGGGAATTGGGTAACAGCACAGCTGGGTAAATTGTAGCTTCTGAGGATCCCAGGAGGAGGGTCATATACTAAATTTTGGGGCCTTTAAAATCATATTATCCTGTTCAAAAAGGGTCACATTCTGAGTTTTGGTTAAATGCGGCACAACTCCTTAAACATACACACTGCTCCTTTGGGCCCTTAGCACTTCTCTTCATCTTTCTCAACATGCCATCCTTCCCTGCTGCGGAAAGCTGGAGCTGTCAGCAGTAGCTAGGCTATGGGAATGGACCGTTCTTGCTGGGAGTAGTCCGTACAACTCCTTGGGTGTGACTTGCTCACTGTGATGTTAACAGGGAAAGCTGGGGAGGGACAGGAGGCAGAAGTGGGAGAGGTGGATCCTGGTGCATCCTATAACAGTCTTCTCACTTCTTCCTAGAGGTCCTGGGAAATATGGGAGGAGAGGCAATAGCACACAATGGGGAATTTCAGACAGCTGATATGTTCCGTTTCAGAAACTGTTCACTAACGGTTTTTGTACTGACATTTCAGACAGAACTGTTTTAAGTAATGGTTCCCTAATGGAATATATTGACCCTTTCAGACACAAACGCTCCTGTCCCGTTAGGGAAGCGTTCCTGAGCCATTTTACCTGCAAACTGCTTCCAAGAGGTCTTCAATTTTCTACACCGTTCCTGAAGTGCTACAAGGTGCTGTGTAAAATGCCCCTGTAGCGCTTCCTCTGACAACGAGGTTTTCCTGCCCTTTTTTGCCCGTGCGGGCGATCTCTGTCTTTTAAAAACTTTTTAAAAGAGTGCTATAGCGCTATAACACAAAACCAAA
>NW_015187856.1:0-1183 GCF_001447785.1 Gekko japonicus
GAACCTTTACCTTTATGGCCCCTCCCAACCCTGTCATTCTATGATTCTAGCTCTTACACAGGCGGAAATGCGAGAAGACTGTGCTGTTTGTCAGATCTATTGTGTCCTCACTTGTGTTTCCAATTTGGCAAGACTGTGAGCTACCAATTCTTTTGGCACTATATAATATCAGGGGAGGTGGCATCGTATAGCTTGATCTTGTCAGGTCATAGAAGCTAAGCAGGGTCGATACTTGGAAGGAAGACCACCAAGGAAGACTCTGCAGAGGAAGGCAACGGCAAACCCGCTTTGCTTCTCACTTGCTCTGAAAGCCCCTTGCTGGGGTTGTCATAAGTCAGCTGTGATTTGACGGCACTTTACATACACACATAGAACACAGAACAAAGTTTGAGTCCAGTGGTACCCTTAAGACTCTGGGTTTAAGCTTTTGTGATCAGGCATAATAAGACGTGTGCAGGCACATGAAAGCTTACACCCAGAATTAAACTTTGTTGGTCTTAAAGGTGCCACTGAACTCAAACTTTTTTCTTTTCCTTCAGACCAATATGGCTACCCCACCTGAACATACAATATAGGGAAGAGAACACTAGGTGTTGCATGAGATCTAGCACAAGTGGAACTCCACTGTCCATCTACGTTTCCTCTCATGCTTCTCTGGGGCCAGGGCGATGGATCATTTCAGGTAAGTCCTTTTATCCTTCTATACCTTACAATTTATTTATTTAGAAAAGGCATGCGCGCTCTCTCCAGAGACCTGCTTGATGCAGTTGACAACTGAAAGAAAGAAAAAACACATGGTGAATCAGAGCATAAAAATGAAGTCTCTTCCATTTCAGAGCTGACTGTTTTCTATCCACTGACGTAGTCCGGCCATTCTCCACAATGGCCTAAGCAATTGTAAAACCAGGGTTATTGATAACGCCGCACTGTAGGAACAATATAAAACAGATGAAAAAGAGTCCCGTGTTCAAGAGCCAGATTTGAGGAGACCCCAAAACAACCTTGCTGAGTACCAAAATAATCCTACTTTGAGAAGTTTGGGTTGCGCTGTTTAGGAAGGGGTTCATATTTATTTATTTAGAAAAGGCATGTTCTCTCTCTCCAGAGACCTGCTTGATGCAGTTGACAACTGAAAAACAACAACACACATGGTAAATCAGAGCATAAAAATGAAGTCTCTTCC
>NW_015187857.1:0-1126 GCF_001447785.1 Gekko japonicus
TCTTTTATTAGAAGATAATTGCAGACCTAGCACTCTTTGATCTGTGGAATTTTATGCAGTTGTTCAAATGGGGTCTGGCATTTCCTACATTTTAGTAATCTGTTTAAAACGAATAAGCTAAGAAGCAGTATGAGGTACATGGGGGAGGGAAATGTATATAATGCCATAGAGTCCGCCCTCCAAAGGTATCATTTTTTTCCGGGGGGGGGGGGGATCTCTGTCATTTGGGGATCAGGTGCAATACTGAGAGATCTACAGGCAGCACCTGGAAGTTGGCAAGCCTATTGTAATGTATTGAAAGTCTTACATGAATCGCCTCATTGACCTTCCATGTTAAGCTTCAAGACAAACAAAGCTCCATCCACCCTAACACGCTATTGGTTGCTCCAGAACAGCGACCAATCAGAACGGGACTAATTCCCTGAGCGGGAAGAACTATCATTGGTCCTTATCCTCACAACCTCATTGGTTGTTAAGTGTAAATGGGCGTGGCTATATTAGCCCGGGAATGTTTAAAAGGAGCCTGACTCCCAATGTTAAACTGTTCTGGTTATGAATGCTTTTAAGCGCCTTTAAGCGCTTGTTCATACCTTCAATAAAGCTGATCACTTTGCTGAAATCACTCTCCGGATCTTTGTTAGCGGCGATCTAACACCTATTTTGCCACATTTCCTTTGTGAAGGCGGCTTCAGGTCAATCTAGATCAGCATTTTGTGTCCAGTGGTAGTCTACGGAGGCTCACAAGCTAAGCAAGAAAACAACAGTCCTCTCTTCTTATTGTTTGTTTTTTAATATTTTTTAAAACCAAAGACACAATAAATAGGAAATACAGAAAGAAAATATGATTACATTGGGGGCAGAGAGATTTTCCTGCAAACTTGGAGCAGTCCCCAGGCGTGCAGAAAAATCTGAAAAGTTTAAAAAACTATATGGGGGATACTTAAATCCCCCCAAAAGTAAAAGAGCATTCCCTGCGCATGCGCGGACAATGCACTTACCTCTGGAATCTGTGGCAGATCACTGCCATTGGTGCTGGTGGCGGGGGTGGGTGGAGAAGCCTTGGCAGGTGGCAGGAACCATGGGCTGTTGCCGCTATGCCCCCGCAAGTATCGCGGGTCCCCCTTCT
>NW_015187858.1:0-1187 GCF_001447785.1 Gekko japonicus
GCCCCAATACCAATCCTTGTGGGACCCCCACACACTCACCGCTTACTTCCCTCCATTGTGAGACTGTCCATTGATTCCTCTCATTTAACCAGTTTTTAATCCATCAGTAGGGCGTTTCTCTGGCAAAACCCAATTCTGTTCTCTGTGAGACTGATTGATTGCCAGAGGTGTGCAAGACAAGGTAGGAAAACAGGCTTGGATCCCCCAGAATATTTCTGCATGCACTAGGGTCCTTGTGCAAGTGGAAGTGTGGGGGGAAATTTCACCCTAGCACTTTGCCCTAAGTTAAATGGCATATCCCAAACTGGTTTCCTGCTTGCACAAGATGTTGTGCAACCAATTTCTGGGCAATAGTAATTGGGAATTTTTGGGGAATGCAAGGTGTGAGAACCAGTGTGGTGTACTGGTTACGAGTGTTGGACGAGTATCCGGGAGACCTCGGGACAGTCACATTCTCTCACCCTAACCTACCTCAAAAGGTTGTTGTGAGAATAAAATATAGAGGTGAATTATGTAAGCTGCTGTGGGCAGGACCATAGCTACAGTGGGGCATCTCATGCCCTGGCCAGAAGAAGAAGAAGAGTTGGATTTATACCCCACCCTTCACTACCCAAAGGTGTCTCAGAGCGGCTTACAAACTCCTTTCCCTTCCCCTCCCCACAACAGACACCCTGTGAGGTAGGTGGGGATGAGAGAGCTCTGACAGAAACTGGTCCTGAGAGAACAGCTCTGACAGAACTATGGCTTGCCCAAGGTTATCCACCAGCTGCATGTGGATGAGCGGGGAATCAAACCCGGTTCTCCCAGATTAAAGTCCGCACACTGAACCACTACACCAAACTGACTTACCACACAGGCCTCCTGATCTCCTATCCAGCTAGTTTATTTTATTTATTATCCATGCACACCACAGCTGCACTGAGCCAAGCCATCGCTCTGCCCTGCCTGCCAGCGCCCTCGCCCCCCCATCACTTTTTAAAAACTTTTACTCTCTTGTCGCTCCTGACACAGCCTGGGGGCATGTGCAGGAGTGCCCCCCGACTTATTTAAGTGCCCCCTGAAGTAAAAAAAATCGTGGCTATGCCCCTAGTTGTGTGTCCACATGGGGAGGAAGGCTTCGTGTCGGTGGCTGTGACCATGGGTGGTGGGAGGGGTCATCCGTGAGCAGGGGTCATTTTGTAGAAAAA
>NW_015187859.1:0-1118 GCF_001447785.1 Gekko japonicus
CAAGACTCCATACCTTAGAGGGAGCACTGATACTAGCTATTAAAATGTGAGGTGTATTAGGATATAATACTGGCTTATTTTATTGGGCTGTTTGGATACAACAGCTTTTGGCCAATTCCTCTCCTTGCCACATGATTTTTGTTCACACAGATCCCCTGATCCTCAACATAAGCCATTGCTGAGTGGCAGCTATTTCACCAATGGAAAAAATGGTTAGATCCAATACAATGTATGTGAAGTGCTAGAAATGTGGCATTGAACCTCTAAAGGTTGTTAACATCAGCACAGCAACCATGACCAAGCAGGCAATATTATAAAAAATGTTGCTACTTTATCAGAAAGAAATTTGGATAGCTGGAAGCACACTTCTATTCATGTATGATATTGTGGAGGTTTATTTTTTATTTGTAAACTAAATAGTATAACAAAAAATATTGAAAAGGCTTAGCACTGAAATTTAAACATGGGTCCTTAACTTTTATCCCAAGTTCTTAACTACAGATGAGTATTTGTTAAAAGATGCTGAGAACAATAAATGCACCTGACATGTATCCATTTTACAGGTGAATGTTGACAATGGACAATGTAATTTCCTATAAATGCCCCGGGGAACAAGGCTTCCTTATGGTGCCCACCTGCCATTCCAGCCAAATGGAATTTATATGCATCTCCTGTCCTAAGACTGCACTAGTACAATAAAGTTGTAGTTGAAAATATTTTATGACGCTATTTAAACAGGTTGTATCTCTGCAAAAAAACGCAATGAAGAAGGCCAGTTCTTACATAACATGCTTCTGTAAAGGAGGGAACCCATAGAATAGTATAATATGCCACATCTAGACATGGCTGTCCACATTACATGTAGCACTGTGGTTATTAATCCTGATGGTTTTAATATGATGATTTAAAGGAGTGACACAGTGAGACATTCTTCCTGTTCATGCCCTTTTTCTCCCCAAATTATCCTCCATGCTGCTTTTGCGTGAACTGAAGAAAATTTACAGGTATTCATACCCCCCCCCATTATAATTAAAAGTGTATGTGGGTGGTGCTTTTCATTGAGAAACTGGCACAAGAGGAAACAGTTCACTCCACCTTTAAATTACAGCCTCCACAGC
>NW_015187860.1:0-1122 GCF_001447785.1 Gekko japonicus
ACAGATTTCCCACCTTCTTTTGCTTTGCTGTTCCACTCTACACAATTCTAATAATTTCAAGCCTTCCATAAAAATTGATCCCCGACTCAGGTTTTCATGGATGTATCCACTGTTCATATGGTCTGCGACAGACAAGCATGTGAGTGCAATGGGAATGATGTGAAAAAGCCCCCCCCCCCCCGGGGGGAATCAGAATGATATTTCAAAACGCTGGTAGTCAATTCCAGCGCTGAACATTCCTTCCCATAAAAGAACTCTACTCTGCCAGAAAAGAAGCAAAGAGAAAACCCCTACCCTTCCCCCATTCTGCATACTGTTTCGGTTTGCTATGTGCCAAGAACCTTCAGTATCACCACTCGCAACCTACAGTGGCAAGTCCACCCCAGCACATAAATGCCCCAGTGCTAGATCAGGCAAACGGCTCAGCATTCTGCTTCGCGCACTGGTTGACCAGGTACAGCCAGAACGCCTACTAGCACTGCACAGAATGCTCCCCCCTGCCTCTCACCAAGGAATTTCCATTTAGCCATCTCACCACCCGCCGTGCGTTCACCAAGACTTAAAGATAACCAACTCAAAGGGGGGAAAACACTCTTCACATACTCAGAGACGCTCTTAGTTTGAGACCTAACTCAAAATTAGGCCACGCGGAAAACAGCCCCCCCCCCCATCTGGGCCCGATTCGCTTCCAACCTTCCCCGCCATCCTCCCCAACTTAATTCAGGGAGGAGAAGATGAGGGGAGGCCTTGCCCCGAACCCTCCTCCCTCCTGCTTCCCCGCTAACGCGCCAAACCCCAACTAAGGCCCCACAAGCCGGCAGCACCTTCGGCTCCGCCATGGCTGCTTCTCGGCGGCCGCACGGGAAAGAGACTCCGCCCCGAGCACGCCGCGGGGTTACCCTTTCCGGCGACTGAGAAACCAAGAGCGCAATAGCGGAAGTGACGTATAACAGAAACGCTCGCCGCTGCATGGACTTCCGGTGGGCGTCGAGGGCCTCCGCGAATCGGTATTCGCGCGCCGTGGCGGTCGCTTTATGCCTGCACGTCTCTATGGTAAACTGCGCGCATCCTCTGCGTGTAAACTGTGGGAAACCCGAACAAAGTTTGAGTCCAGTGGCCCCT
>NW_015187861.1:0-1116 GCF_001447785.1 Gekko japonicus
TAGGGAACTGAGGGACTGACTAAATCCTTCTTTTGTCATTGTCTATTGGCACATGAGAGGATAGTGGTAATTTAAAACTAATAAACTGCTTTATTTCACTTTTACGGGGAAATAGGTAGGTATCAGGTTTAAGACTTAGAAGGTGAACTGGCAACAGGACTGAGGTAACTTTGTATAAATATAAACAGTAAATAGTTTGTCACAATCAAGTAGCTTGTTTAGTTATACAGACAGGTCTTTAAAACTGAAGTGAGAGATTTCTTGGAAGTTTCAGCTGAAAAAAACAAGTATAAGCTTCTTTTTCTCAAAGATACATAAGCTGGTGAAGGCAGGAACATCCACACAAGTTTCAGTATCCCTTCTTAGCCACTTGATAGGGAACCCCCCCCCCCTTTACTAGGAGCTATTTTCCTCGGGGAAGGGCTACTTGTCCCACTTACCTAACTCAGGATTCTTCTTGATTCTGTCAGTCTGCTTAACTCTCCTTCAATGTCGATTGTCATTCTTCACTGCCACTCCTAACTGCCACTGCAAACTGTAGAATTCCATTTGACTCCCCTGTAACTCAAGGCTCTCAGATCAGATTAAATCATTAACTGTCCATCTCATGGGCCTTTCAGGTCAATTTGAATTTATTCCCATGCTTTTTCCAGGCTGTGGCACACAACCTAATGAGTTCCTCTCTTGTCTTGCTGGTGTTTTGTTGGCACAGAAGATAAGACTGCAGCATTATTTGCAATACTAATCAAAAATCTTTCTGATACTGGATGAAGTGTCTCTACATATCTCAAGTGGCCTTCTTTTTCAGTACCATGCAAGCATTCTAGTATTGTTCTTTTTAAGGATGGTGGCATGACAGTCTTGTGACTCTCATTTTAAAAAGTTTGAAACAGGATCAATGGATACTCTTTTTCCCATGAACTGAACCAAATCTCCCCCATCCTAGGTAATCTGATATACAACATTCAGTTCAGGGTCCTTGTACTACCCACCTTAAAACTTGCAAAAAGGTTGTGGTGGTGTAAGATTTTATCTGCAAAAAAACTTTGCCAAAATGTCACAGTTAAATACCAAATTATTATCAAATAGAGTCTGCACTTTCAGGGAATTCAGATT
>NW_015187862.1:0-1122 GCF_001447785.1 Gekko japonicus
CCCTCAGGAGCCAAAGCCTCTATCTCCCTGGCTTTGCCCCTGGGGTGTCTCCATTTCCCCGCTCTTTCCCCTACAGCTTCTGGGAACTGTAGGCAGGGAGGTATGGCAGCTCCATTGTTCCCTATGGAGTACCTCCGCCCTCCTAAGGACTACCAGGCTGGTATCCATTTTAAAATACACTGCTGCCTCTGCCTGGCAGCCATTTCGTCACAGCTTGTATAGTCAAGAAAGCGAACACTTAGAAAAACTCTTTAAAGGAGACCAGTTTCTTGACACAGAGTGAGAAGGGACCCTAGAGGTCACCTGCTCCAACCCCCTTTCTCAGTTTGGGAACGAGTCACTACAGCACCCCATTCTGCTTAAAGGAGCGCATGGCTTTAAAAAATGTTTAGAATGATTGAAAAAAGCATTTACACAATAAATGCTTGTTGGGGGTGTTCCCTGCCGTGATGCCTTTTAGAAAGGGGGCAGAGCACCCAAAAGCCCCACCATAGCTACAGGCCTGGCTGTCTCTCCTCTTTCTTGTTGTCTTTCCTGCTCACCTGCTGTTCACCCACTTTAGAGCAAGGAGCACGAGCAGCAGCTGCTGTCTTTGAAGAGGGGGAGTAGGACTCAGTCTCCACAGCAGCCCCAAAGGGAGATCAGTGGTCGCTGCGCCTGCTGCTCCTTCCGCTCACCCCTGCTGCTTACTCACCTCCTCTGGCCCTGAGGGGGAGGTTCTTGTGTGGCCGATGGGCTGATTCACACGTTATCCACTTGGCTGGCAATGTGGTGACCGTGAGGATTTTGGATCAGGTATGTGCCTGGAGTTCTGTGCTGGGAACTCCATTCCCAGGGGTGTGGCACCCAGTTTGGATCAGGAGCGCCTTAAAAAGGGGCTTAAGCCTTTCCCTGGGACCATTCTCCCAACCTGAAAGGCTCTGGGGAACTGTTCTTTGCCCTTTTGGGGACACTGACGTGTAGTCGTCACGTCAGTACATATATGTTTCACCAGGGAGGCAAATAGCATCTGGCAGCAACATTTTGGGTTGGTAAATTCACTCTGTGTGTGTGTGTGTTCGCGCGCGCGCGCGCGTGTGTAAAATCACAAGCTCTTCTCCTGATCCAAATCGAGGTTCCGAC
>NW_015187863.1:0-1154 GCF_001447785.1 Gekko japonicus
GCACTGATCATCACCCCATTGACTGAAAAAATATTCGGGCCTTTCGGAACAAGCTAGACCGGAGTTTCTTCTATCTGATAGAAACCCCAAGATTACCTACCAAGTAGCTGGTTTCTGTATGGCGATACTCAGGTTACAGAAGTTTTGTGGAAGTTAGATATTGGGTAGTTACGGTCATATTGGGTAGTTACGGTCAATGTTTCCTCTAAGCTGTGTAGTCTTGTAAGCAAAAATTCTCCTTTGTGAGCTGCTGGCATTAAAGTTGTGAGGGGGCAATTTGGCTCCTGCATAAATTAGTTTGCTCTGGAGCCCTCCTTCCTGAGCTGAGACAAAACTGTGTGAGCCGGAGGCTAAAAAATGGTGAGCTAGCTCACACTCACTCAGCTTAGAGGGAACCACTGGTTGTAAAACCTCTATTTTTCTTCTTAAAGATGAAGCCTGCTGTTGAGTGACAACCAATGTTCCCTCTAAGATGAGTTAGTGTGAGCTAGCACTCAGTTTTTTAGCCTCCAACTCACACATTTTTGACTTCGCTCAGGAAGGATGGCTCCACAGCAAACTGACTTATGCAGTAGCCAAATCGCTGGCTCACAGCTTTCATGCCAGGAGCTCACAAAGTAGCATTTTTGCTCACAGGACTCCACAGCTTCGAGGGATCCTTGGCATGGCAAGCCCATGAAATTCCATCTTGTGGGCTTTTCAGGGCCAAGAGACCAGCAGAGGTAGGTTTGCCATTGCCTTCCTCTGCAAAGCATCTTCTTGTTATGGGTTTTTTAAAAAACCCAGTAGTGGGGAACCATCCCCTTCCCTACAAATTCATGATGTTGCAAGGTCCTAGCCCCCCCCCCCCGAGCATGGGATCAGTCACCCCAAGCAAGGCGGACACGTTGACGGCTGGCCAGGGAAATACCCAGGCGGTCAGCTTGGACACAGTGAACATAAGAACATAAGAGACGCCAATGTTGGATCAGGCCAATGGCCCATCCAGTCCAATACTCTGTCACACAGTGGCCAAAAATACCAGGTGCCCTCAGGAGGTCCATCAGTGGGGCCAGGACATTAGAAGCCCTCCCACTGTTGCCCCCCACCCCAAGCACCAAGAAGAGCATCCCTTGCCCCGGAGTCCCTGTTATGTCCGTGGACCGCCACTAGGG
>NW_015187864.1:0-1119 GCF_001447785.1 Gekko japonicus
TTAGCGAAATGGTGTCCAAGTATGTCAAAGTATGTTTGTTGGAAATGTAAGCGAAAAAATGGTTCTTTTTACCATATGTGGTGGACCTGTGATGTTGTTAAAAATATTGGATATGGATACATGAAATAGTACAAGAAATACTTAACATGAATGTACCTTTCATACCAGAATTGTTTTTATTAAATATGATTCCACAAAATTTTAACATACAGGATGTATATATGATTATACAAATTGTAACAACACCTAGAATTTTAAATGCAAAATATTGGAAAAAAGAAGAAACACCGTCAAGAGAAGAACTTATTTTCCGATTATTAGATGCAGCAGAAATTGACAAATTAACCTTACAACTACATGAAAAACAAGAAAGTGACTTTGAAAGACAATGGGCGAGATTTTACAACTGGATGCAAAATTATCTTGGAGAACTCAAATCATGAATTGCAACAAAAACTTCATAGAAACGGCGTAAAGGACATAGAGTCTACAAGTACATTGTAGTTTAAGCTGATGTATGAGTATAGTATCCACTCTGTTAGATGCTTTCTATTCTGTTTCTTATGTCTCTTCTTTTTATTTTTCTGTAGTATCTTTCTGTGAAACTAAGAAAATAATAAAAAAGCGGCAATCACGTCTTCTTTGATTAGAAGATTTCCTGATGTTTTAATATGCACTAAAGAGCTTGTTGGTGCAAGGGTCTCCATCTGATTCCTTTGGGCTAATTTAGAGGGTACTTTTGGAATTAAAGGCTTGATCGACTTATCAGTAAAAACTTCCTGTGTTTGAATTTTGTAGCTATTCAAAACATCTCTCCTTCTATTGATAATGGAGGAAACTCTGTCAGAGCCAAAACTTAGCAGCAGCCATTTGCTATAGCTTCTCTTTGGGAGATAGGGAACCTTAATTAAATCCAGTTTCTCTAATGGCATATTTTAAAATATAACTTAAGTCATGAATCACTGCTCCCCCTTGAACCCCAGTATGGAGTACATCCTCTATATGGAAATACTGTCACAGGAATTTGATTAGGTTGAAACATATGCTCAGCTCCAGTGTCTGTACATAAAGCTTCTTTAGACTTTCCCAGCTTATTACTGTCTTGAGGAGTTTCCTTTT
>NW_015187865.1:0-1195 GCF_001447785.1 Gekko japonicus
TTATCATACATGTATATATTTCACCTTATAGCATCGTGTATATCGCTTGCAACTATAACAAAATCGTACTTTATATGTCCTTAACAAGTGTTAAACAGGAGCTGCGGTGGCTCAAGTCGTTAAGATGCTGAACTGCAGGCTGTGGAAGGTCGGTAGTTCAGCAGTTCGAGACCCGAGTGTGCCGCATGACGGAGTGAGCTCCCGTCTCTAGTTCTAGCTCCTGCCAACCTAGCAGTTCGGAAGCAAGAAGTTGCAGGTAGATAAATAGGTAGCACTTCGGTGGGAAGTTAACAGCGTTCCGTGCGCCTTGGTGTTTAGTCTTGCCGGCCACATGACCACGGAAACATCTTCGGACAGCGCTGGCTCTCCGGCTTTGAAACGGAGATGAGCACCGCAACCCTAGAGTCGGATTCGACTGGCTTTCGAGCAAGGGAACCTTTACCTTTACCTTTAACAAGTGTTAAATGTCTATATATTTTGCTTATTGTATTCTTCCAACCACTTACAAAATCTTGACCACGTGTTTTCAAATGTGGTTTCTGGTGGTCCTTCCAAAGTTAGCGTTAATTTGTCCATTTCTGCCATTTCCCCCCCCAAAAAAATTCTTAAAATGTCTTATCTCGGGGGGAAAAAACCTGACTCACCCGCGGTTGCGCCTGATCACACAGTGACGGGCCAAACCCGCTGCTTGACAGGGCGGTGTGATCTCGCAACTGCATGTCAAATTCTCCCAAAAGAGATAGCCTCCCTTCCCCTCCGCTCCAACGGGCACATGTGACCGCAGCCCAATAAGACTTTTGGGGTACGAGCTTTCATGACTCAAAGCACCCTTCGCCAAACACAAGCCAGAATAGACCCCCAAGAGCACTTCGGTATGGGGCACAACATCGCCTGGTGGTTCCAGGCCCCCGGGAGACAAGGCTCGCCATGACTAGGACCAGATCCTTTTCAGTGGCAGCCCCTACTTGGTGGAACAAGCCCCCGGAGGAGATCAGGGCCCTGGGGACCTTATGCAGTGCCGCAGGGCCTGTAAGACGGAGCTCTTCCACCAGGCTTTCACATAGGGGCCACCACTACCACCGCCACTAATGCGGTGGATAACATCGGGGTTAAGGATGGCCTGAGAAGATCTGCCACTATTTCTGCATGACTGATACCACTGAATATACCTGGTTGGGATAGGCAATAGGATAAC
>NW_015187866.1:0-1106 GCF_001447785.1 Gekko japonicus
TAGATATGTTTGAGAACCAATACGGTGGTCTGGGGAGACTTGGATCCAAATGTGCAGTCACTTACCAAGTCCATTGACGGTGCGGTCCTCAGCAGAGTTGCACCTGCATAAGCCCTCTGTCTTCAGTGGATTGAGAAGGGCATGACTCTACTTAGGGTTATACTGTAAATGACATTCGGCAGAAATCTGTATAACCATTCATGAAAACTGATCGTCTAAACAAGCCCTTAAAGTAGGCATTTCAAAGAACTAACAAACATTATGCAGTTATTGTGTTTCCTTACACCTGTTCTTTGTTCCTCTAGGTGTTAAAATTCAAATTCAGGATAGCCCATCTCAGTAGCATTATTTATGTGGTCAGTGAGAAAAACCTCAGTATTTTACTGGGGATAAGTGTAGTAAGAGTAAGAGGGAAGTCTACAGGTGGCCAGAAGGCCTGACCTAGGATTTAAGGTGTCACCTGTTCTGGATGGGATTGCACTTGAAGGAACAGATCCATAGTCTGGGGTGGTCTTGGACCCAGACCTCCTGCTGGATAAGCAGTTGGCAGCTGTCTCCAGGAGTGCCTTTGACCAGCTTCGACTGGTTACCCAGCTGCAACCTTTCCTCGGCAGAAAAGATCTGACCCTATCACGCCAGTCCTGGATTAGCTACACTGGCTTCAGGTTGGTTCCAGGCACAATTCAAGGTGCTGGTCTTGACTTTCAAATCTTTTGGGACCAGTGTACTAGAAGGACTGCCTAATCCCTTACAAACCCGCTTAACCATTATGGTCAACTTTTGTTTGGCATTCCCTCCGTGATCCCTCCTTCCCAATCAGTGTTTTGTACATATTTTAACTGGTTTTTAGTGTGTTTTACCTCCGTTTCTTAACTCTTGAAAATTTGTTTTAATGATGTGTGTTTGGGAGGGGTGTTGATTTTAATGGTTTTATAATGTAATTTTAACTTGTATGTTTTAAATGGTTAGCGGCCCTGGTGGTCCTTGTAAGGGCAGAAAGGCGGGATATAAATTTTGTAAATAAAATAAAACCAATGAACATGGAGAACAAATAATGGAATTGTTACTGTCGTTTTTACTCATCGCTTCTTAATTTAGCTGTGACC
>NW_015187867.1:0-1019 GCF_001447785.1 Gekko japonicus
ACTCCATTGGCTTTTTATATCAGGTCTATGTGACTCTTTATCTGATCAATATTTTTGATATGATTTTCAATCTTATTCTAAAGCCAGGGGTTCCCAATATGGTGCCGGTGGGTGCCACGGCACCTGCCAACAACTTACCTGATGCCCACCAAGTGTTTTCAGAAAGTGGGTGGGGCCAGGTGGAACTCTTGAAAGGCATGGCTTCTGATTGGCTTTGCAGTTAAAATAACATTGCTTTCCCGGCAGCTGATCCGCTCTCTTCTTTCCCAGTGTATTTTTAAAAATTACCTCTTCTCCCCTGGTCTTGGGCTTCCTCTGGGTTGGCATGTAGCTCTATCTTCTGCGGCAGCCATTCTGTTGTGTCAGAATTTCAAAAGTGCCCTCAGACTCAGAAAGACTGGGGAGCCTTGCTATAAGCAATAGTTTCTCATCCAGTTCCCTTCTGAGTTTATTAAATTTTATGTTATATTACAAGGTATACCCAATTATAGCTGTTTGTTCAGATTTCCGTTTTATCAACAAGTGCCTTGCTCCCTCTTCAAAATACTGCTTTGTTTTGCAGTTCAGGTACCTCTGTGGATTAACAGTTAGCTCATCACAAAAACAGTAACAAGTGTCAGTCACTTAAGAGCTGGTACCTGTTCAAATATTAACTTGATGAAAAATGTTTTGCATCTGAATTTTTTGTATATATAACTTTTACTGAAGGCAAAACTGTTTTTATTTCTCATGACATCAGTACTTTCTTATGCATTCCTCTCTTATGGCGCAGAACTCCAAAGAGAGTGTGTGTAGCAGACAAAGCCGTTAAACTTCTCAGATTGGATATGGCTGTGTTTGCATCCAAAAAGACAGGTAAAAAAAATTCAAGAAAATATTTAATTTAATATTATAAAAATACTCTTTGGGTCCTTCTATATTAATTATTCAGGTGCTATCTCTTGATGTTTTGTTTTTGCCATTTTACTGTTTCAAAGAACCAACCAGCAGTCATCTTTGTTCTGCTAAGGAAGAAAAAA
>NW_015187868.1:0-1109 GCF_001447785.1 Gekko japonicus
TTAGGAACAAAGGATTCTAAATGAAATAATCAGTGGCATGCTTAAAGAAGCAGATATTGCTCTTATGATTTGCGGTTTTTAAAAACTTTTTTTTTACATTTCCCATTTCCCTCGGTATATCTGGGACTTCACTCAGGATTGTATAAGAGTCCCTTTGTCTGTGTGTGGAACCATCGTGTGGATGTTTTGATCAACAAAAAACCATTCACACATTTGAACAAATCCCTGTTGTCATGAAACAGATCAAGCCTTTTTAGAATCCCACCTATTGTGGTACCCTGACGATGTTTATAGATGTGCAGGAAATCCAGAAAGGGTGTAAATTATATGCAAACTGCCCCCCTTCAACCTCTTTATTAAGTGCTGTTATCAGGAGAATGGGTAGTCCATTCCATTCTAGTATGATTACTTTAGCATCTTAGAGCCACGGGTTCTTCCCCTGGTACGGGGACCATCCCTTCAGCAAACAGATCTAATTTCTGGTGGACCAAACATTTTGAATGGAAGTGCACAATTTTTTCAAAAGCCTTTGCCCCAAAACCCAGTGTAGGAGCAACGTTTCATGATTAGTGACAGCATGCAAAGGCCAAGTAAGCTGGGGACATCCTGTATAGTGTTTTTATTTTCAATTTATTTAAAATATTTATCTATCCTGAGCCTATACCCTGAGACTCACGGCAGCTAACAAATCAGAAACAAGTTGTGAACACATAAAAGCAGCTTGAGGGCCAAATGAAAAGTGCTTGTTTCTAAAGAGTTGGATCGAGGTTCCCTGAACCCAACTCGGATTTCCCACAGCCACACAGCAGTCAAGTAAAATGTTTTTTTTTAAAAAAAAAAACCTCACAAAATAAGCTTTTGGGCTCAGAATACTGCTGCAGGAGGAGTGGCTCCCCCTTGAGCCATTTTCCTGCACCGAAACAGCACCGGCGTGTGTGTGTGTCTTCATTATTTTATTTTATTTTTTGCTGTTCCACATGCACAGAATACTCCGTGTGGAACAGCAAAATGGGGAAGCAATTCCCCCCAGCACTGGGAAAACAGCTAGGTGGGGCAGGGGGAAGCAGGAGAATTTGTCCACCACAGGTGGAGTCAAGCCCAAATGGATT
>NW_015187869.1:0-1136 GCF_001447785.1 Gekko japonicus
AAGGTCTGAAAAAGGATTTACATGGCATGTAGTACTCCTGTTGACCCCTGAATATGAAGCTGAATTTCATCTTTGATCATTTATTCTCCATTCTATTTGTGATGAAAACCACAAGTATTCAGATCTATTCATCATTCAGGGTTACTGAGGTTTTCATGAGGCTACACACTGGCTCCATGAAAATTTCAGAAATCACCATTAATTTCGAGAGTATTGCTTATGTTCATTAATTAGATGATTATGGTGCTGGAGAAGACTCTTGAGAGTCCCTTGGACAGCAAGGAGATCACATCAGTCAATCCTAAAAGAAATCAACCCTAACTGTTCCCTGGAAGGCCAGATATTGAAGCTGAAGCTCAAATACTTTGGCCACCAAACAAGAAGGGAGCACTCACTGGAGAAGACCCTGATGCTGGGAAAGACTGAAGATCAAAGAAGAAGGGGACAGCAAAGGATGAGATGGTTAGACAGTGTTATCAATACAACGAACATGAAATTAAGCAAACTTCGGAGCACAACGGAAGACAGGAGGGCCTGGCATGATGTGGAGCACGGGGTTGTGAAGAGTCGGACTTGACTGTGCGACTGAATAACAACAACAAATAACAAGCCTGCAATAGCAGAAAACTTAACATGCACACTATTAAATTCACACTATTGCTTTAGTCAATGTACAATAAATGTCCAGGTGGAGCTGCTCCAGGGAATTGTCATAGGAGAGATGCAGGATGCAGAAGCACTCACAAATAGCACTTGGCACTGCACCTCTCCTGCAGCACTGCCATGCCATCCAGACATACAGTGCAGGCAGGGGGCAGATCATTTGGATCGGGGGGTGGGGTTGGCAGGTGCTAGGGCCACCATCCTGGCTTAGGGAGTCTGATGGATGGGGAAGGGGGCTCATTAGATGCATGAGCTGCATGGAGGGGCACCCAATACTGCCCCCTGATCATTAGCTTGGCTCTTTCACCACTGGCCCCAAAGGGTGGGGTCCATGCCCTGGCAGCAACCTTCTGCTGCTCTACATCAATCCTGGAAATTGTTGAGTTTTTTTAATGTCTTGAAATTATTCAAAAATCTCTTGCCATCTTTTTGGCAAATCTCATTGTGTTGAGTCGCTTCATTACATGTATTGT
>NW_015187870.1:0-1287 GCF_001447785.1 Gekko japonicus
CTGTTACCTTCCCACCGAAGTGGTATCTTCTAAAGGCTGCTGTAAAAGTCACATCTGGCTGCCAGTGTGGACATTTGAAATTTACTTCCCTTTGTGTTGCAATCAGAGTAGCAAAGGCAGCAATTCAAAGTGTGTGTGTGTGTGTATGTTTGGGCAGGTGGGGTGGAGGGAGCTTGAAGGGGGAGTCTGAATTGCTGAAATCAAACAGAAAACTAGAACCAGGCAGGCAAAACACAGAGTGTCTGCCCTCTACTGGCAAAGAGGAGAATTGCACCTTACTTCTTACAATAAAGATATACAAAAAAAGTTTGCTCCTAAACTAGCAGATTTTACAGCCACAACTTGCACTGCTTTTTGACTGGTGTTTATTAAGTGCATCAAGAAAAGCAGAAGGAAAGAGAAATGCCTGCACCGTGCACATGGGGTGGCAGCACAGTCCAAGACAACATCAGACAGAGTATTCACAGGTCCTACAGACATGACTCTGCAGCTACTTCTCTGCACACATTTTAAGATGGTTACAGGGGAGACGCTAAACTCCTTCCTGTTGCAGCTAAACCCTGGCTGCCCCATAACCCTTCTGGTCGCCATTCCTACATTTCATGGTCTTTTCTGCCTGATGAGAACTGGAGCCACCAGCCAAGGGCCCGTGAGCTTCTCTAGAGACCAAAGGAGGTTCACGCTGGCCCCTGGGAAAAGCAGCCAAAGCGGAGCTCTTCGGAGTCTCCAACATTTGCCCTCTTCAAAGTTTCTGTGGCTTCTTGTTCTGCATGCAGCTTAGCTGCAGAGGAAAGTTTGAAACCCTGGCTGCCGAGGCTCAATGGTGCTGCATGAAGTCGCTCCCCCAAAACTACATTTCGTTTACTTATTTAGGTATTTATAAGTCGCTTTTCTTCCCGCAATGTGGCTTATAACACCTTCCTCCCTCTTCTATTTTAGCCTGACAACAACCACCCTGCGAGGCAGGCTTGGCTGAGAGTGCGTCCCTGGCCCAAGGTCACCCCTACAGCTTGCATAGCTGAGAGGAGATCCAACCCTGGGCCTCTCGGATCCATCCAACGCTGGAATCCCTACGCCATGCTTGCCCCCACCCCTGCTGGGCCAACCTGTTCGAAACCTTCTTCTGCCACCTCGGGCCTTATCCAGGAAGCCTAAACTCAGCTCACGTTCAAGCAATGCAGAGGAAAGGAGAGTCAACCAAAGTACATAACCTGAGCAGAGAGACTGGCTCCCACTGGAATGGAGCACGCTGGAATGAAATGCAGCCATGAAATTAGAAGACGCCTG
>NW_015187871.1:0-1138 GCF_001447785.1 Gekko japonicus
ACATGTCCAAAATCCAGTTTTAGAATTTGTCTGTGTCTTCTGCAGTTGCCCCCCTCCACCATTCCCAGTTACTATCTGGAGTTCAGTGAAGAGTGATTTCCAGACTGCAACCTGTGCAGACGTGTTCCCTCACAGTCAGGCCCTGACTCTCTTTTTGTAGTCCTAACACCACAGGCCTTCAAATTAAGTAAGCTGTTCTCTTGCACTTTCCCTCCTTCTCTTAACCCAGGGGCTACACCACCTCTTGTGTGCCCAGGTTTCTCCTTCCTGGCCATCAGGTACCAGAGCTTCATCTCTTGCATGCACACCCTTCAACTTCCAGGTTTTACAAGGCTTTCTTGCCTTGGAATGTTGCTGTCATCAAGAGATGGTGACACCATATTCTCAGGTCCTGTTCTGTCTGGCCTATTGTTGCCAGGACATCCAAGGTTTCCCCAGCTACGGCAATCAAGAAAGGACATTCAAGACTGCCCGTGTTGACTAGTATATCTAAGGCTCCTCCTTTCCTCTTGGAGGCTGTTGTAGGACCCTACAACCAACGTTCCCTCTAAGCTGTGGAGTCTTGTGAGCAAAAAGTCTACTTTGTGAGCTACCGGCATTAAAGCTGTGAGCGAGCGATTTGGCTACTGCATCAATTGGTTTGCTCTGGAACCCTCCTTCCTGAGGTAAGACAGAAATGTGTGAGCTGGAGGCTAAAAAACTGTGAGCTAGCTCACACTAACTCAGCTTAGAGGGAACAATGCCTACAACTTCCCATCCCTGTTGATAGAGTTGCCAATTCATCCACTCTGGTGGGCCTTTCCAGCCACCGCCTCATGGCCAACCACCATTGCTTGAATGAGTGGCAGGGGCAAAACAGGAGAGACGACATCACTGATGCATTAGTATCCTGTCCCCCCTTACCTGCCCCCCAAGTCTCCCAGGGGTTCTAGGAATGTGCCTGGCAACCCTCCCTGTTGAGTAGGCCCAAATGGGTACCCGCCCTGGATAGGTGGGGAAAAAAGCACAGTGCATGAGAGAGGCTCCATTGAGGTTCCTCAGAGATCAGGGACCGTCCATGGAGTGACCCACAAGGGAGAGTCCAGAAATAAGACCCCCCCCCAATTCAGGAATAGAGTTGGAAGGTACCTCCAGGGTC
>NW_015187872.1:0-1128 GCF_001447785.1 Gekko japonicus
CCGCACACTTAACCACTACACCAATCTGCACACTATGATTCTCATAAGGGACACTACCGTAAGAGATTGTCGAATTGTTGGTACAAAGACATTGAGATGTTAATTGCATTATGTCGATGCAATTGTTGAAATCATTTGAATTTTTTTTTGGTCATTTTTCATGGTGTGTATACTTTGTTTGACAATCCGCCCCGTGATCTCTCTGCTTTCATAACCCCCAGGTGAGGGCTGGAGATCTCCTGGGGCTACGCCTGATCTCCATGCGGCAGAGATCAGTTCACTCAGAAAATACGGCTGCTTTGGAAGGTGGACTCTATGGCCATCTATCCCATTGAAGTCCCTCCCCTCCCAAAAGCCCCCCAGGCTCCACCCCCAAACCCACAGGTGTTTCCCAACACGGAGCTGGCAACCTTACTCTCTAAATATACCGCTTTCTCGAAATATACCGCTTTGGCTGCGGGCACACGCACCGGTTGAAGCGGTGGGGCAGCAAGGCTATTTCCTCCGGAGGAATTTGACACACGGTTGCTAGATCACACAGCCCTTTGAAGCTGTGGGCTTAGCCCGGTCATGGTGTGATCAGAAGCAACTGCGGGTGAGTCTCCCCCACCCCGGCTCTCTGTAGCTTGCGCATAAATGAGGAATCACACCTCCGCATTGAGGGCCCCCTATGGAGTATGCGATCATGCGCATACTGCGAAGGGAGGGGGAACAGTGGCACCAAGCTGGGATGGCCTGCTCAGATTGTCTTGATGGCATGAGAGTGTGCTTGAGCGGTCAGACAGGGGGAAGTCCGTCTGTGGCCCGCAGCAATCTGTTTACTACCAGACTTTCCCCGGTGTCTTTTAACTCCGCTTCCATGGCAGAGCAGCACGGGTTGCTGACGATGTTGCTGTCTGATCACTCCCTTTAGATCCATCAGGCATTCACGCCTACGTCGGACCTAAAGGTGCGTGTGATCGCAGCCTTTGCATAGTTCCTACTATCTGTTACTGAGAGTAGCTTCTTGCTATGTGATTTTTGCTTCCCCTTAATAAGTCATGTTACTACAGGCTTGACCTCAGCTTGGTTTCAAGATTTCTACCCGTCAAAGCCGATGGCATCCAATGCTCCCTCTAAGCGGTGGAG
>NW_015187873.1:0-1105 GCF_001447785.1 Gekko japonicus
TAATCTCTAGCTCCATTATACTTTTTAGCTCTGGTGTCAGGTGATACCCCAGATCCAATCAGGGTCAGTAGTCACAAGAATTCTCTGGAACATTGCGTCATTGCTTCTCTCCCCCCTCCCAGCTACCAACCTTGACAAAGATAAGAGCCTGTGGACAAGATGGATTAATTACAGACACCTACAAAACTGGGTATGCCCATCAATATTCACATTAACCCTTTGGAGGAAACAGGGTCCTTTGCTTCACAGTTGCTGTTGAATAAATTCATCACCATTTTACCAGTTGGAATGCTATGCAAATACAAAATAAGAATGTGCTCTCGGAAATTTTTCAGAAATCTCAGTTGGTAACTACTGTGTGATTTTACTTTATTTAATGGGTCATGCTAGTAATTTGCTTTGCATCAGTTCTTTTTTATATTTCTGGTTGGTTCTGCAACTCAAATCCTATTTCACTGTTTATTGAATGTCTCATCCTGTTGATTTTATTGACTCCCTTTATATAATCCACCTTGAGTCTCAATGAGAAAAGAACACTATAAATAATTTAAATAAAATAAAATAAATGTGCTAATCAAGAGAGAAGGAGAAATTTTCTCTGTCCTTGTGATTTTGCCAGTAGGCTGCCTGCCTGCCCTGCAGTCTCAGTCTCTCATAGCCTCAGTCTCTCTCAGTCTCACTTTCTATGTTTTTGTGTGTGGAAAGGGATGGAGACAGTCTAGGGGTTGTTATGTTGCAATTGTAAAGATGAATCTTGTGTGCACACACCATCACCTAAGAGATGTGAAAAGTACTGAGACTTACTAGCAATTTCAGCTCTCATACTTTATTTCAGCTCAGAACAAGACTAGTTTTCCCGGCTCATAGGCCAGTTTATATGTGCAACAATCCCACTCCCCAAACACCCCCCCACACTAGTAATTGGCTATTTACAGTGGCTGAGAGTTCCATGGGCTCTAGGCTGGGAGCCTAGCCCTCCAATTGGTGAGGGCTAGGATCTGCTTGGCCCATTGTTCATGATAGCGAAGCTCAGCCACTTCGCATGACCGCGTGGCGACCTAGCCACACACGTGGCTGGAGATGGATACATTACAAGATGCAAATA
>NW_015187874.1:0-1084 GCF_001447785.1 Gekko japonicus
AAAAGTGCTTCCGAGGCATGCATGGACCCAACTGGCACATGGGGAATGGGTGTTTAGGCCTCCCGCTATCTATTTCTAATTTTGTTTTAACAAAATTTGTTTTTTTATCCTTGACATATCTCGATTGTAACTGTATTTTTTCCCAATTAGTGAGATTGATATTCATTGTTTGCAGTTCCTCGAATGATTTTAATTCGTTATTTTCATTTAAAAGTGTTTCGTATGTTGCTCTTTTGTTATCTGTTAATAATGTTGGCATTATAAAGGCCTCCAGTGGGGAGACCCATCTTGGAATTTTAACATAGAATCTTTCTTTAATTTTTCTCCAAATCTTCATTAGTGCCCCTCTTATTGTGTGGTTATGAAAGTTTTGTTGTATTTTACCTTTATCATACCATACATAGGCATGCCAGCCCATGTGTAGGTCATGTCCTTCCAATTTTAATAGTCTCTTATCTTCCAACAGAATCCATTCTCGAACCCAACCCATAGCCACTTCTTGATAGTAGAGATACCAATCTTCTACTTCTACTATTAGTATCTCTACTAGAGTGGGACTTTCTATTTCCCCTTTCCCACTGAAACCCAAAATGATCCCCAAAATGCTGCTCTGGGGGGCACAGGTCTCCCAGAAACAGCTAGAACTGCTAACATTAAACTGGTCCCTCTATTTGGCTTCCTCATGCCAGTATGGGAGGCACTTTTAAAGGTAAATTTGTGCATTCTTATAAACCTTATTATCAGGGCTTGGGGGGGAGGGAACATTCCAGAACACATTTCCAGAACCACTTCTACAAAAATTTTAAAAAACGATTAAAAGTTCACAAGTTGTCAGTATACATATCGAAAACTTTATTTCCCTCTTGAGAATGCCAGCACCTCTTTTCCCAAAAAAAAAAAGGAAAAAAGCCCTGCTTATCCTTACAGTCTGTTCCAATATAACCTGCATGTGCATAAAGATCTTTGGCAGGAGCCTGGATTCAGATGTGCTACCCCCACAGTCAAAAGGGAGGTGGGCAGATATGAGGGGACTGAACCTTCTAAGCTGTAGAGCCCAAATTACTGATTTTTAAGTGAAGTACAA
>NW_015187875.1:0-1103 GCF_001447785.1 Gekko japonicus
ATATTTGCCACTGATTTCTCAGCTTCCCTGCCACAGAGCAAAATGTCCTTCTCTCTAACACTCCTTTCTCCAGTAAAACCATCAAATAACCTAAATATGGGATTTCTGTGTGAATTAGACTTACTTGATGCATTCCTTGCCCTTGTTTGACATAAACATGGTATATAAATCAGTTAGATTGCGCAAGCAATCATTTATTCATTTTTAACACAATATTTTATTTATTCTCCTTATACATATTCATACTCGAATCCACGTCTCTTAAGTGAAACAATGCCTCTGATGTAGGGGGAATGTTTTTAATGGTTTGGGTCTTCCGTCTTTGAAATACGGGGAGTCTTCATTCATGGAGATTTCCCACAGAGCTACCAGGAAGACAGATTCACCCTACCGCATTGGTATATATTCTTATGGTCACAGGAATAAACTGCTTTGAAAGGGGATTAGATAGATTCACGGAGGATAAGTCTATCAATGGCTATCGATGGCTACTAGCCGTGGTGGCGACTGAGCGGAACCTCCACAGTGAGAAGCACTGAACCACTTTGGTGTAGTGGTTAAGAGTGCGGCCTCTAATCTGGGAGAACACACCCCTAATGTAGCCAATCCTCCAAGAGCTTACAGTAGCCCCTGTAAGAAGAGCTCTGTAAGCTCTTGGAGGATTGGCTACATTAGGGGTGTGTCACCTAATATGCAAAGGAGTTTGTGCTACAAAAAAAGCCCTGACCAAGACATATATTTTTCACTTGGTTGTAATGGCAACGTTAGGTGTGGTGTGAATGTGATGTGTGCTTGGGGGAAAGGAAGGGGCTTTTCTCTGAATTATCTATATGAAGCTTGGGCCCACCAAAAATCTTCAGTTCTAACCCAGTAAGTTACTGGATCTTGTATACACTTCAATAAACTTATCACTGCCAAGAGAGAGTTGTGGAGTATAACTGGACTGGGGGTCAGACACTGTCTGTTTCTCAAAGTAGATTTTTCATACATTTAGGGAGTTCTTCAATGTCCCTGTATACATTTTCCAAACTGGACTTTTCATATATTTAGGGGATTCTTGATTCCTTGGACATGTGATGCTGGAGGAGAGTTGCACAGATACC
>NW_015187876.1:0-1097 GCF_001447785.1 Gekko japonicus
TTTAAATGCATATAAGAACTATTTCTGCTAAAATTAAGAGACCTGGAATATTACTCCAGATGGGCAAAAACAAAATGCATTTTCTCTCCTCTTATTAAATTTAGACTTTGAGGATAATGGTGAGTATTTTAAATCCTGCTTATTTTTTGCTGGTATAGTGATTTCCTAGATCTGTAATACAAAGTTAGGGTTCCTAGTACATTAAAATCCCTTCTGCCCTGCCTCGGAGGCTTCCTCATTCAGTGGGAACAAGAACTTACTGCTCATGAATTCACTTACAAAAAAAACAACAACCTTTATGCATTTTCTCTCCTCTCTTTAAAATTAGACTTATACACTACCGGTGAGTATTTTAAATCCTGCTTGTTTTTGCTGGTATAGTGAATACCCGTACTTGTAATACAAAGTTAGGGTTCCTAGTACATTAAAATCCCTTCTGCGGACATTCTCTGCCCACCCTCCACCCCTGCCTTGGAGGCTTCCTTATTCAGTGGCAACAAGAAATTACTGCTCATGAATTCACTTAAGAGAATCAGACACATGCTCTCTAAGGTGGGGAAAGCGTCATCAGCTAAGTCCCTTCCTACATGGTGGGATCACAGAAACACAAGGAAATTTAAGAAATGGTTATAAAGTGTGACAAGGAGTTCAATTGAATTAAGTTATTTAGCTGAGAATTTAAGTTATGAACCTGGAAATTAAATGAATTTAAGAGCTATTTCCCCTCCTAATAGATACCCAGAAAATAATGTGAGAGGGGCTAAAAGAAATATCTTTAGAAACATTCTTAATGAAATTTTTAAAAACTTGAATTAGAAGTGCAGATATGTACTCAGATATCTGTTTTGAGGATAGGGCTGCCACTTTGAGAAATACCAAAAACTAATGCATTTTCTCTCCTCTCATCAAATTTAGGACTTTTTAAAGCGAGTGGTGAGTATTTTAAATCCTTCTTCTTTTTTGCTGTTACAGTGATTTCCCAGACTCAAAATTCAAAGTTAAGGTTCCTTTTACATTAACCCCCCCCCTTTCTCCAGACAATCTCTGTCCACCCTCCACCCCTGCCTCAGAGGCTTCCCCATTCAGTGGCAACAACA
>NW_015187877.1:0-1096 GCF_001447785.1 Gekko japonicus
ATGGGGCAAATAGCAGGGAATTATTTGCACTGAGAAAGTGGCAAGGAAAGAAGGTTTTCCCTGCTTTCCTGACTATCCTACAACTACTTTAAGTCTACAGAGCTCACAAGAGATCCATCCACAGATCTCTTACGATCACATCTGGCTTTGTTCACTCCACTGACCAGCACTGTAACTTGTGTAAGTAAAGTCCATAAGTTAATGCTCATTGTGTGAAGAGTTATTTTTATTCTTTCTGCTCTGAATCTACTACCAATCAATTTCATTTGGTGACTCCCCCCCCAAGTTCTAACGGTATGACAGAGGGAGAAAAATCTTTGTTCTTTCCATGCCATTCATAATTTTAAAAATCTTCCATCTTTCCCCACCCCCATCCCGACAGTCTTCTTTTCTGAACAGGTAGGGGGGGAAACCTAGGGAAGATGCTCCAGTCCCCTGATCATTTTAGCTACTGTTTTCTGTCCTTTTTTCAGTGTTATGACATTGTATATGAGATGAGACAAATGAAACTATACACAGTGTTCCCAGCCTTATTACATCATAAAATCTGCACAAGGGCACTGAAATATTGGCAGTTTTATTTTAATTTCTTTTCTTAATAATTCCTGTCATAAGAACTGCCATTTTTACTGCCACTACATATGACATATACATTAAGTTGTCCATCATAACTCCAAGGTGTCTTTGCTGGTTTGTCACTGTCACTTCAGACCTTATCAGCACACAATGTTATCACCAATTGACCCAGTTTAGTGAAATCCCTTTGGAGCTCTTCACAGTCTGCCTGGGTGTTCATTATTTGGAATAATTTGGTGTCATCTGCAAACCTGGCAATTTCTCTTTTCACTCCTGACCATTTAGTGACAGACATTGACTTGGGTATATCCTATTGATTATCTCCTTCTATGCAAAAACTATCCAATGTTGCTATCCTCTGCTTTTTTTTTTTTAATCCGTTAGCAGGTCTTAAGAGAAATTGTCCCCCTGTCTAACATCTACTACGAGACTTTGCCAAAAGCTTTTTAGAAGTCCAACCATATAATGGCTTCCATCCTTAGAAAACATATTTGGGAGTAAGCCCCACTGAATAAAATGG
>NW_015187878.1:0-1079 GCF_001447785.1 Gekko japonicus
CTGGCTGTGCAGTGGGGAAAGTCACCTCCACGGGCAGGAAAGGCAGTTTCTGAACAGCTATCAGAAGGCCGAGTGATCATTCCTACCCGGAAAGTGCTGTTTTGCAGCTGCTCCTAGATTTATCAGCATGCCGCCTGCTTCTCGCCTCCTGATTTATGATGTTCTATCCAACACTGAGCCTTCTATTACTGCTCTCATTTATTGTGCACAACTGTCAGTCTCTCGCCAGCGGTTCCACAGCTGGTCTTGTAGGTGACGTATCCGAAAGGTATTCAGAGTGCACGCCTAGAGAGGCAGTTTTAATCAAACCGATCGGTGGGCCGGATTTAAGGGGCTTGCCGAGCGCAGTCACTGAACACGGGCAGATGCGAGATGTAGCCCAACCGCTCAGAGCACGGCATCGTGAGCCACGGAGGGCCTGGCTCCAACTCTTCGTCAGGTTGACGGTTAAGATTTGGAATAATCAGAAGCCACTCAGTTCAAAATCATCATCAACCTCAGGTTTGCTAGGTAGCGTTAGGCAAGCCACAATTCTTCCATCTGGACTTTGCCCACGTGCTAAGCTTACCATTTGCCTGCTGGCAATGAGACATCTTGTAACTTTAGCACCTGTTGCCCACAAGCACTCCAACACCTATCAGGAGGATTATTATTTTTTTACATTATTACATTACATAACTTCTGGGGAAAACCTGGATGTGACACCACAGCTCTGTAGGAATTGCCAGAAACTCTATGTTTTTACCACAGAGTTTCTGGCAATTCCTAGAAAGGCATGACTTCACTTCCGGGTTTTCCCCAAAAGTGATGTAATGCCATTGGCCAACAATACAGCTCGTGTCCCCACCTCCCTGGACTCCTGTCATTTGCAAGCCAATGCAAGACTTTCTCTTCTACTCGACAGGGTGGTAGGGTTACCGATCTCAAGGCAGGGACTGGAATTTCCCAGAATTACAATTCATTTCCAGACTAGAGTTCCCCGGGAGGACATGGCGGCTTCACAGGGCGGATGGCATTGCTCCCTCCCCAAACTCTGCCCTCCCCAAACAACCCCCCCAAATCTTCAGGAGTTTCCCAAG
>NW_015187879.1:0-1088 GCF_001447785.1 Gekko japonicus
TCGCCATGACTTCCAGGCACGAGCACACAGACACACACATGCACACACACAGAGAGACAAAAATGCAAAAATGCAAAAAAAATATATTAATCACCCATCAGATGGAAGAGAATTGTTCAGTAACCAACTTGTGAAAACCACCAGAAACGGCACCCTCCTTCCAGAGTTTTTTTTAAAAAATACAATGAAATAATTAAATAATGTGTAACGAATAACGTTTGTTTAGACTCAGTTTCTCAGAGGCACCAATTTACCCAAGTCATCGTACAGGAAGCCCAGCAATGGGGTCTATAGTTTCAGTAACCTCATGGAATAAGGTTTAACAGTCAAATATAGTGTTCTCCAGAAGCGCTGTTAGAAAAGTATAGATTTCTTCAAATCCGCTGCTTCCTCTAATGCTATTTTCAGGTTGTTTTCTTAAATTAAACATTAGGCTTAGCAGCATCCAGTTCATGTTAGATTAGAGGGACAATCTAACTCCACAAAGCTCAAGTTTTCAAGTTTAGGTCCAGAAATAGCCATTCCCTGGGTGGGCCAGGTAAACTGCTCCAAAGTTGTTATTGCCTGAAACTCCACTGCATTGTTGTCGAGAAGAAGAAATCGCACACACAGTCTTGGTCTGATAATCCTTTTCTTTCTTTCTTTTTCTTTTTTGCATAAGTCAGTATAAGGCCTTTGGCCTTTTTTAATGTCAGTATTGGGACCTTTCTGCACGCAGAGCACTTTAATAAGATCATAAGAGTGAAACTGTGTTTTTTGCCATTCAGCAAAAAACTAGCTAAGCCACCCTGTATAAATGCTTAGCAGGAGCTGTGCTACAGGCTAGTCCCTTGAAAAGGGCACCTGCCTAAAAGGAACAGGTGCACAGAGGAATATTAGTCTGCTGAGGTGGGGGGGGGAAGGCATGGGAGTTTTTAATTCCACTCGTGGTTTGTGCTGCTTTCTGCATGACTTTGTCAGTGGAGAGGGAAAGTGACATAAATGTAGAGGCATGGTAAAACTTTTTTATTATTTTCAGGCAACTGTAATATCAGACGGGGTCTTCGATAATTTACTGTTTAGCCATTAATCTCCAGTTCTGACAGTGG
>NW_015187880.1:0-1092 GCF_001447785.1 Gekko japonicus
TCTTTTTCTACGAAATGACCCCTGTTGTGGTACTTTGAGCAAAACTCTACGATTAGCATAGAGTTTTGTCCAAAATACCAGAGCATCACCGCGTGATATCCCTGGTGTGATGACATCACTTCTGTGCAATACCGTCATGCCAGGGATGTCACGCCCAGCTGTGGCTGTTGGGGGTGGTGCTTTCCCCGCTAGCCAGCTGGCTGGGGATCCCCCACTCCCACCTGGGGGCTTGGAACCCTAAAGGGCAGAAAGGTGACATACAAATTTTGTAAATAAATAAATTACAGCTCCAGTATGTGAATAGAAACAAGGAGCTGGAAGGTACCTCAAGGGTCATCTAGTCCACAATGCAGGGAATTCATAGCTACCTCCCCCTCCCTGTGACCTCTGCTGTATGCCCAGAGGAAGGAAAAAACCCTCCAGAGGAAGGAAAAAACCTCCGGAATCCCTGGCCTGGGCTAATCTGGCATGGAGGAAAATTCTGTCCTGGCCCCAAAGTGGTGATCAGCATTACCCTGAGCATATAAGAAAGGGCCACAAGAGCCGAGCAGTGGCTCATCGCTTCCTGTCCTCCCTCTTACAATCTGCCTAAATTCATAGTGATAGAAATAGCAAAACTGGGGCCACAATTAGTAAATACACTCAAACACCTAAATATGTATGCTAATACAGTCACTTTTATACTAGAAAATTGTTTCTAAGTATACAAAATATCAACAAGGTATACAACCTAACCATACAATATCTCAATGTTATACAAAAATTCTTGATTTACTAACATTTCAATAAACTCAAACCGAACACTAGTTGCTGCCAACAGCCAAAGAATTTGTAGAACTTCAGTACATTAGTTGCTGTTAACAGCCAAAGGAATGTAGAACTTTACAAAGCAGCCGGCTTTTGCTTGGCTTCGTGTCATAACTTCATCAGAAGCAAGTCAACTGCAAAACAGAATCCATTACAGTACATTCATACAATTTTTAAGTGTGGTAATCTACACAGTTTGTAAACCCGCAATAAAAAATATGTTACTACCTTATATTGTGTAAGAGCTTTCCTTGTGTTGTAATATTACTTCCTGGTTTCTAAAGA
>NW_015187881.1:0-1174 GCF_001447785.1 Gekko japonicus
CTAGAGAGATCAGTTCCCTTGGAGAAAAACGTAGGGTTGCCAGGTCCTTATCTCACGTGTGTGGGGGAGGGAGCTCTCCAGGAGTGGGGGATTGGGGCGACACCAAATGTATTTATTTCATTGCATTTATAAATCACCTAATCCCCACAAATGTGGGGCTCTAGGCGATGGACAAATTTAAAATTAAATAAAACTATCCTGACATATTATACACAGGTAAAACAAGTGATGAATTTATGCTTTGTAGTGCCCTCCCGGTCCTGGATTGTGAGTGTTTCGTGGGCACAGGGAGGGAATAACTCACAAGCAATAGGAGATTCAGGCAGGGCAGGGTGCCAGCCGTGATGCAAACTGTCGCTGTCCTCAACCAAATGCCTGGCGGAACATCTCTCTGCCTTACAGGCCCTGCGGAATTGCATGAGATCCCGCAGGGCCAATGCTCCCTCTAAGCTGTGGAGTCTTGTGAGCAAAAATTCTGCTTTGTGAGCCACTGGCATCAAAGTTGTGAGTGAGCGATTTGGCTACTGCATAAATCAGTTTGCTCTGGAGCCATCCTGCCTGAGCTAAGACACAAATGTGTGAGCTGGAAGCTAAAAAACCTGTGAGCTAGCTCACACTCACTCAGCTTAGAGGGAACACTGCGCAGGGCCCTGATGTCCTTTGGCAGAGAGTTCTACCAGGCTGAGGACAGCCACATTTCTCTAGGGCCAGGGACCCCCTGTAGGTTATTCTGTGAGGAGCGTAATGCTCTCCCGGGGGTGTAATGGAGGAGGCGGTCCCACGGATAGGTTGGTCCCAGACTGCTCAATTTACCATAGCAGTTCGAAAGCAAGAAATTGCAAGTAGATAAATAGGTACCACTTTGGTGGGAAGGTAACAGTGTTCCGTGCGCCTTGGTGTTTAGTCATGCCAGCCACATGGCCACGGAAACGTCTTCGGACAGCACTGGCTCTTCGGCTTTGAAACGGAGATGAGCACCGCAACCCTAGAGTCGGATTCGACTGGCTTTCGAGCAAGGGAACCTTTACCTTTACCTTTGTCCTCACACCAGAGTGTCATGTGTGATGCCCCTGACATGATGACGTCACTTCCAAGTGACGTCATCCTGTTGAGGACATCACGCCAGATGTGGCTGTTTGGGGGTGGGCAGAAGCCCCCCCAAAGCAGGGGAACC
>NW_015187882.1:0-1116 GCF_001447785.1 Gekko japonicus
AGGGACAGGCTTGTGTAGTTTCCCTGTTGTTGCTGAGGCTGTTCGCGGAACCCAGAGGTGACATTGCTACTCCACAGCAGCTTCCCCTGGTCGTTTGGTTGGTGCTGTTTCTACACCAGTTGGGTGCAGTGGTTAGGAGCGCGGACTCTAATCTGGGAGGAATGAATGAATGGGTGAATGACGTCTCTAGCACATTCCGGGGAGGAAATAAGCTGTTTTCCAGTTATCTCCACTAGGAAAGAAGCTGGAGGAGGAGAAGGAGATTGGATTTATACCCCGCCCTTCACTCGGAGTCTCAGAGCGGCTGACAAACTCCTTTCCCTTCCCCCTCCCCACAACACACGCGCCCTGTGAGGCAGGTGGGGCTGAGGGAGCTCTTTTGAGGACTGCTCTTGAGAGAACAGCTCTGACAGAACAATGGCTTGCCCAAGGTCATCCAGCAGCCGCGAGTGGAGGAGTGGGGGAATCGAACCCGGTTTCTCCATGATTAAAGCCCGCGCTCCTAACCACGGAACCGAACTGGCTCTAGAAGAATATAGAGGCCGAGCGAAGATATTGTAGGTGGGTGTATGCTAAGTGCTATATCAAGTCCTTTCTGACTTTTGGTGACCCTGTGAATGAATGACTTTCAAAACACCCCATTGTTCACAGCCTTACTCAGGTCTTGCAATCTGAGGGCCTTTGTGGCTTCCTTGAATGAATGAAGAAGAGAAGAAGGGATTGGATTTATACCCTGCCCTTCCCTCGGAGTCTCAGAGCGGCTCACAAACTCCTTTCCCTCCCCCTCCCCACAACAGACAACCTGTGAGGCAGGTGGGGCTGAGAGAGCTCTCTCGAGGACTGCTCTTGAGAGAACAGCTCTGGGAGAACTATGGCTTGCCCAAGGTCACCCAGCAACCGCGAGTGGAGGAGTGGGGGATTCAAACCCGGTTCCTCCCAGATTAGAGTCCATGCACTTAACCGCTACATGAAACTGGCTTTTAAAAACAAAAAGAAACACTAAGAATTCAGAGAACCTGATACATATTTTGGTATAATGCTATAACACTACCGAATCACTGATTTAAAAGACAAGAAAAACCCTCTACGATAGGGAGAGGAAATGGTTGCCTGGAG
>NW_015187883.1:0-1339 GCF_001447785.1 Gekko japonicus
TGTTCAAAAGCCGCCTAGCTGAAAGACTTGCCCATCATGGCTCGTCTTCTTGTCTACAAAACCTTCTGAAGCAGGCAAGCTCCTTCGGCAACCCACCCAAGTGAGTGCTCAGGACAGGCAGCACAAAATGCAGGGCTCTTTTTGGGCAGGAACGCACAGGAACGGAGTTCCGGCTGGCTCCCGAGTTGGCCACGCCCAGCAGGAACTCATTAGCATAATAGGCCACACCCAACAGCAGAAACTCATTAGGATTGGCTACATTAGGGGTGTGTGGCCTAACATGCAAAGAGGTTCCTGCTACAAAAAAACCTCTGGGTTTTGACAACAAAGTAAACAGAATAAGAAGCAAAAGTTGAGTGTGGCTGGATGACCACACTTCTGGTAACAGTGCTAATGAGCTGTGCTGTCGGGTGTGGCCCAATATGCTAATAGGTTCCTGCTGTTGGGTGTGGCCTTATTATGCTAATGAGTTCCTGCTGGGCTTTTTCTACAAAAAGAGCCCTGTAAGAAGGTACCGATGCCCTGCAAGGCGTGGACTCGTTCGCAGTCATGAGTGGTGTGGGACTGGCATCCCTTCCTGGTCCTCCACCTGATGGCAGTGTGGGTGTCCCCTGCTTGGGGCCAGCCAGTGCCAAGAACCTTCCTTGCCCCATGAAACTCCTGAAGGTCCTCAGGAATACCACGCTGGAACCCATGGTGCCCAAGCTAGCAATAGGTCTGTTGTTCAGTGCACTGATTATTGCTGGAATCATCTATTATTTGTAGGCTTTGTCTTCTGGCTTTGATGGCACTGTCTGTTATCCCACATTCTGCATTGGTCTTGCAGTCCTTTGCCTTAAGGCAAGACAGGTAGCCATGTTAGTCTGTCCATAGCAGCAGAAAAGAGGAGGAGGAGATTGGATTTCTACCCCGCCCTTCACTTGAAGTCTCAGAGCGGTTTACAATCTCCTTTCCCTTCCCCTCCCCACAACAGACACCCTGTGAGGTAGGTGAGGCTGAGAGAGCTCTTTTGAGAACTGCCCTTTCAAGGACAGCTCTTGTCAAAACTATGGCGTGCCCAAGTAGAGGAGTGGAGAATCAAACCCGGTTCTCCCAGATTAGAGTCCGCGCACTTAACCAGTACACCAAACTGGCTCCAGGAGCACCTTAAAAACTAACAAAATTTGTGGCAGGCCATACATGCAAAGCAATAGCCCGTTGTGTTGAATTTGCACAGCTACATGTATGCGTAAGAAGTGCTGCGAACTACACAACAATACTCCTCCAAAGTCATGGAGGGTTGGGTCAAGTAGTTAGAGAGGGACTATGACTCCCATAAAAAGGTAAAGGTTCCCTTGCT
>NW_015187884.1:0-600 GCF_001447785.1 Gekko japonicus
TCTTCTGTTTCCTGATCACATAAAATGTGGCTTAAAAACATTAACTGGTCAATCCGTATCTGAATTTGGTTGATATACATGCAGTCAACTGTCAATGGAGACTGGGAGTTCACAGAGGACATGATAGAGTCTGTTGTCCACCAACCCTTTCAGCTTGTTCTCAAAATTCTACTGCTCTGTTTGTCCCATCCCCCACCCAGAAC
This sequence comes from Gekko japonicus, assembly GCF_001447785.1. NCBI lineage: Eukaryota > Metazoa > Chordata > Lepidosauria > Squamata > Gekkonidae > Gekko > Gekko japonicus. The sequence continues at coordinate 204 of NW_015187884.1, forward strand.
AAGCAAAATACCTGTGATTATTCTGGATGAAGGTCACCTAAGGGTGAAGCTAGATCTCCCTGTACCCCTTAAAGAGCAGTTTAAGCCCTGCAGGGAGGAGAGGACATAAGAACATAAGAAGAGCCCTGCGTGAGTTAGACCATTGGTCCATCTAGTTCAGCATCCTGTCTCACGCAGTGGCCTGTCAGTTCCTTTGGAGGGTCAACAACAGGACAAAGAGGCTGAGAACTTCCTCTGATGTTGCCTCCTGGATCTGGGATTCAGAGGTTTAGTGCCTCTGATTGTGGAGGTTAACCTCAGTGATCACCATGGCTAGTAGCCATTGATAGACCTATCCTCCACAAATCTATCTAATCCCCCTTTTAAGGTGTCTATTCCTGTGACCATCACTACATCC
>NW_015187885.1:0-1074 GCF_001447785.1 Gekko japonicus
GATCTTGCAAACTGTGACCTATTTAAAAAGATATTTTGGCTGAGTTCAAATGCAACGAAATCTAAAGCACAAAGGCAGCCTTCAACCCTGCAGTAAACCCTTAAGTCCAAAGACTGACCACAAAAATTCAGATAAAAGGGGTAAAAACTCCTAATTGCTCCTGTAGCCAATCACAGGCCCATACTGCAGTGACTGGGAAGGAAGTGTGGATGCAGCACTAACTAAGAACTGTACAGGGAGGCAGGTTTTCCAGTCTTAAATACCCAGCCAATAACCATCTACCTCCCATTGTTTGCCTGCCCAAAGTGGCAAAGTCACAACCTGTGCCCTTTCATCTTCCATCTCACAGGCCACACACAAAGGCCATCCTTCCATCCACCCATGATGACAGAGGAGGAATAAGAAGTGAGAATTATGGTTAGAGTTGTCACAACACTTTAGGTTTTCTGGGTTTATTGATTGGTTTAATGGCTGCTAATTTTAATGATCTTATGTTTCTATGAAACAACTTTTATGCTGGGTTAAGATTTCTATCATATTTTGTTTTGTAAGCCCCCTTCAGCAGGTTTTCTGGAGAGGTAGAACATATAAATAGTACAAACTTCTCTGTAGATCATGGAGGGAAATAGGGGCTTTTTCACACACTTCAATGAATTTGACAATGACAAAGTTCCATTAATGATAAATTGATAACTTGAGCCTATAGAACAGAAGAATTCTCCTCCAACCACCCCCTTCAACTGAGATGGGAATGGGGGAGGTTTGTGTGCAGTCCCTTGAATGCAGATGGATGAGGCCTGACTCCTCTCCATCTCATCCAATGCCAGCACTGCAAAAGAGGTATGGAATGTGTTCAATACCCTTGGCAGCTACAGATTCTTATCAGATTAAGATTAATGAAGTTGGCCCTTTAATTATCCCAAATAATGGTGTCGGCTCCCCTTATTTTCCATCTGCCTGCAAATATGATCCATACTAGGAATAAGGCCCATTGTGGAAATAAATACAGTGAACTTCAGAAAGAGGCCCTGAGAGAGTGCCAACACCTTGTACACTCAGCGTCAATGTGCTGTG
>NW_015187886.1:0-1086 GCF_001447785.1 Gekko japonicus
CTCCAGTTAAAGGTTCTTAAGAACTAGGTATTGAGAAAGACCCTGAGACTCAGTAAAGTTGCTGAGATGGACCGATTATCTGGCTCTAAGACACTAATATATAGGTGTTATACAAAATTTAGCTTTTCCTAGAATGGAAATGATTGGTGGGTGGGAAACCTTCACATATTATGGTGTTTTTTGGGGGGAGGAGGGTTAGGCTGCTATTAAAAGCATCTGAGCAGGACAATGGAAAAAATAGAAGAGTGCACAAGAACTTACACTGTTCATCAGAAGAAAAAACAAAAGAAAAGGTAGGGCCAATAACTCTGCATGGCTGGCTGCAATCTACTTCTAAATCACCACTAAGATAAGAGTTATGCATCCTATTTCTTTGTATTATGTTCCCCAAACAAGCCACTGGAGAAAACCAAAACACGCCTCAGTTCAGATGCTTTATTCTTTCTGTGTCACTTTACCATAGAAAATGCTATTGTCCTCTCAGAGGAATTCAGGCCCCGGTCACACGGAGATTTTGCCGTGCGAAAGACACAAATGTTGGGCAGATTTTTGGGGCATGATCACACTGCAACCTCTGGGAAGTGTAGCGCACCCGTGGCCAACCCGTGGCATCCTGCCAAAGATGCGGAGTTAAAAAGTACCAAAGAAAGTGCACTAGTATCCAGAAAATGCGTGGTACAGGCGGGCGTCTGATTGCGGGAGCACTAGTATCCCGTGGCATTTGGCGCCTGTCCACGTCCTGTTGCAAACCGGATGTTTTTCGTAAGCGCGTGCGCACAAACACAAAAGTTAAAGCAGTGCTGTTCTGCGGAACTGCGCATGCGCACAAATGTGAAACGCTTGTGTGATCGTGCCGCGCCGCTTCTTTGCCACACTGCAGCATCGCTGTGTGATCGCCAGCTAACAGCCTAAGCATGGAGACTCGGGGGACTGTGTGATCAGGCTACCGCATTTTATTTTGCTCTAGGGTGAACAGCCAAGCCTCCCCCCCCGCATTATTTGGCCCGTGTGACCGGGCCTCAATCTCTCTTCCCTGTGACCAAAAAGCAAATTGTTTTATAATCACAGAAATACCATGAGAACTCT
>NW_015187887.1:0-1061 GCF_001447785.1 Gekko japonicus
ACATGGATCCTCACAAATTTTATGTGGAGTCACCAACAAATCGCATATCACAACCATGGCAAGCTATTGCACCACAAAAAGCATGGGTCCATCTTTTCATGGTACCACCATTGCTCAAAAACCTAGATCCAAAGCACCGGATCCTCATGAATCATCAGGAACCATGGATTCATGCTCTTTGTGGTAGAATATGTCACCATGGATGTGAGATGTTATTTGGTGGTGGCCCCACATAAAAATCCTGAAGATCCATTCTTTGAATCCATGTTTTTGTGCCATGGCAGTGCCACGAAGCAGTGGAACCATGTTTTTTGTGGTACAAGCTATGGCCAGGGACATGATATGTGATTGGATAATGAATCCAGGGTGACCAAAAGTACAAATTCTTAGGATCCATGAGGATCTGTGCTTCAGAACTACATTTTTGTGCCATGCTGGCACCACAAAGCAGTGAATCCATTATTTTAGTAGTGCAGTCTGTGGTTTTGGACATTATATGTGATTTGATGGTAAGTCTGGGGTGACGCAATGCAGAAATCATGAGGATCCAAGAGGATCTGTGTTTCAGAACCATGGTTTTGTACCCTGGCAGTACCATGAAGCAATGGATCTGTGATCTGTAATCTGGGGCTATAGACATGATAAGTAATTTGATGGCAAATTTGGGGTGATCCAGTGGAAAAAAAATTGTGAATGGGGATGGGCACGAACTAGCTTCCAAACTAAAGTTCATCACACATTTTGGCCAGTTCTTGGTTCGCGAAGTGAAGTTCATAGCTGGGTGACCAGCACAATTATTTTACGAACTTTCATACTGTTCTTGGCAGTTCGTGGCAGTTCGTGAATGGATTCATTTTCAGACAGACTGTCTCCAATGCATTAAAATGTTTACAAAACTTCAAAGCAACAGGGGGCGGAATTATTCAGCCTCGGAAACACCAATAGGGGCCCTCCAAAGCTTAACAGGCACTGCTGGCTGCCAATAACAGCGTTCCTACTCTGCTCTGTGGGATCAGAATCTTATATATACCCTCAGCTCAAATCCGCAGCCTCTCCTCTGT
>NW_015187888.1:0-997 GCF_001447785.1 Gekko japonicus
TTGTAATTCGGAGAGATGTCCAGGCCTTCTTCCCCCCCCCCCCACAATCCATTTCAATTTCAAAGCTGCTCCCAGTTTAACTTGTTAACTGACTAAGTTTCACTGACTCTCTGCTAATGCCCCACTGCCTCGTGGGGCTCCCAACTTGGGAGCTGTAGTTCTAATTCTTGTGGCTTTGGTTGCAGTAAGGCCAGCAGAGAACTATGACCCCCAAGGTGCAACGTGTCAAAAGCGGGGTGTAAGAATGGAGGAGCTGACGGGCCGGGCCAATAGGACACCAAGGCAGCTTCCCCAGTGGCCAATGAGAGAGTAGGTTTGTCGTCACCAGCATGGCTTGCTTTATAAATATAAAAACACACACACAAATCTATCTATCTATCTATCTATCTATCTATCTATCTATCTATCTATCTATCTATCTATCTATCTATCTATCATCTCTCTCTCTCTCTCTCTCTCTCTCTCTCTCTCTCTCTGTCTGTCTGTCTGTCTGTCTGTCTGTCTGTCTATCTATCTATCTATCATTATCCATGAAACGGCTAGTAGAAAGGCAAGAAAGCAGTTTTCCTTTTCTTGGTCCTGAAATTTGCTGCCCCATCAACTTTATCAGATGCCGTCAAATTTTAGCATTTGGGGAGTGAGAGAAGAAAGTTTTCTCAGTCCACTCTCTCTAAAAAGGTAAAGGGTAAAGCGTCCCTTGCTCGAAAGCCAGTCGACTCCGACTCTGGGGTGTGGTGCTCATCTCCGTTTCCAAGCCAAAGAGCCAGCGCTGTTCGAAGACGTCTCCGTGGTCATGTGGCCGGCATGACTAGACGCCGAGGCACACAGAACACTGTTACCTTCCCACCGAAGCGCTGCCTATTTATCTACTTGCAATTTCTTGTTTTCGAACTGCTAGGTTGGCAGGAGACGGGAGCTCACTCCGTCATGCAGCACTCGAACTGCCGAACTACTGACCTTCCGGTTCTCAGCTCAGCGCCTTAACCTCTGAGCCACC
>NW_015187889.1:0-1105 GCF_001447785.1 Gekko japonicus
CCTGTCCTTGTCATCACATCAGCATGTGCCGTGCTACTCTCTCATATGCTCTGTGAGTTGTGCCTTCTCCTCTGGTTCCCCACAGCTCCTGTGCACAACTGCATCTAGAGAGAAAGAGATGAATCTGTTGTGAAGTCCCATCCCAGAAGCTCGACCTACCTTGGGTCCTTCTCGAGCCCTGCCCTTACCAACGCTCCCTCTAAGCTGTGGGATCTTGTGAGCAAAGATTCTACTTTGTGAGCTACTGGCATTAAAGTTGTGAGTGAGCGATTTGGCTGCTGCATAAATTAGTTTGCACTGGAGCCCTCCTTCCTGAGCTAAGACAAAAAATGTGAGCTGGAGGCTGAAAAAATTGTGAGCTAGCTCACACTAACTCAGCTTAGAGGGAACACTGGCCCTCACAAGTGCCCACTTTCTCCCACACTGTCCTAGGGGGATGCCTTTTATGACCACTGAGACTGCCAGCCAGCTGTGCCCTCTGTTGTACATGCTCAGCCATTCTTAGCAGATGGGCCTGGTGGTCTGTTCCTGACTGGTTCCATGCCCACGTCCTTCCAGTGAAAAGGTTGATAGGTGGAACCCCCCCAACACAGACTGATTCAAGATACTTACTGAATTTCATAAATGGCTGGAGATTTGAATCCCACTCTCTCCAGTCTTCAACCAATAATCTGTTCACCAAACAACACTGGCTCTCCCAAATCAACAAATATTGACAACTCCAGGTTGAGAAATTCCTAGATATTTGGGGGTGGAGCCTGGGGAGGACATGGACCTCAGTGTGGTGCAATGCCATAGACTCCACCCTCCAAAGCATCAATGTTCTCCAGGTAGGGTTGCCAAGTCCATCTTCCACCACCAGCGGGGGACTTTGGGGGTGTTCCTGGAGGGGGCGGGGCATCCCCGACGTGATGACATCACATTGGGGACATCTGCTGCCCCCCCGCCCGTGCGCCAAATCTTCAGAAATGGCAGTTCCCTGCACTTAAAGGAGCCGGCGTTTCCCTTTTAAATGCAGGAGCCGGCGTTTCTCCCTTAAGAGCAGCCGCATTTCCCCTTTAAGAGCACAAAGCTGCTATTTCCCTGCAAGCTTGCGGAGATTGGG
>NW_015187890.1:0-1097 GCF_001447785.1 Gekko japonicus
AGGCAGGCTCAGGGCGGCTTACACAATACCTAAAAATACAATTAAAATCCTTCATAAAACTCATTATAACGAATCAAACCAAAAACAAATCGGTTATCCTAAAACGCATGATTCTGCGAGGTCTCCAGGCCTCACCTGGAGGATGGCAACTCTCAGTTGGGCCACAGTGCTTATTGCCCCCAAAGTGCCACCCATTCCCCAAGGCACAGGGCAATCTTCTTTTCCATATCCTCGAAACCCTGCAGGGCTGCACAGGTTTAGGAGAGTAATTGGGAGAATTAATTAAAAGTCTCCTGGGTGATTAAAAAGGCCACAAGACGGTCGCTGGCTTAAATGGTTTGAAAATTCCCAGACGACAGGCCCTAGCGATGGCTACCAGCCACAATGGCTAAAGGAAGCCTCCATGCTCAGAGGGAGTGGACTTGCGCTCCGGGATGCCGAGAGGGGAAGGACGCGTTCCGGCCCTGCTGCTGGGCACCCAGAGGCATCTGAGGGAAACGGGTCCCAGAGGTGGCACTCAGAGCCCTCTCTGTGGGCACGCGTGCCATCGCCCCAGCCAGGCCCCAACCATCATTAAAGTGTCGAATACTCTGCCAAATAATTTTAAGTAAATGAAAGCATTTGGGATTGCTTTCCTTACTTTGTTTGGATCATCTTAAGTTAATGTATGAGTTTTTTTTCTTAAGGTAAACTTCACTATTCAGGTTAAATTGCCGTGTTGGCACTTTGCGATCAATAAGTGGGTTTTGGGTCGCAGTTTGGGCATGCGGTCTCTAAAAGGTTCGCCATCACTGGACTAAAACGCTCTTTGGCCTGACCCAGGAGGACTCTAACATTCTTAGAAGGGACCCCATTAATCCAGGCTGCGAAGTCTGGATTTGTTAATACGCACACCTGGCTGAGGTCCCTGGAAGACCTCTTTCCTCCTGCAGGAAAGAGGAAGGTGTCTTCCTATTGGGAACAGTGTAGGAACAAAGTGTGGCATTTTCTTTCCAATTACATTACATTAACGACACTACGTTTTAACCGATAGTCATGGTACGTCTTGTTATCCTATAAAACAATCCCAGGCTGCGGTCATATGGAGCATTAGGCAC
>NW_015187891.1:0-893 GCF_001447785.1 Gekko japonicus
ATGGCTGGAAAATGGCCTCCATAGCAATGTTCTAGAATTTCCCATGTCTTTATTATCTTTACTGTAGAGATTGAGGAAATTCCCACAGCATCACTCAGAAGTGACATCACATCCTCCCCAAACTCTACCCTCCCCAGGAACTGCTCTCAAAATCGTCAGGCATTTTTCGAAGCAGTGCTGGCAACTCTGGAAAGGGGGACTAGACTCTCCCTTCCTGCCTTGAGCTCCCAGGGAAGTCCAGGACTCAGGATTGGTTCTCACCCATTATGGAGGGAAAATTGTAACCAACCTTAAGTATTTGCGGAAAATGTATAGATGCTCTTTTCCTAGCATGCATTTTCTAGAATTGTTCAGCCAGTTAGCTGCTGTGGATAGGAAAGTGTACTCTCATGCATGGGTGGTTTAGTTTGATCCAGGATCTGGAGCAAGGTAAAATAGGTGCACTTAGGACCAGTTCAAGCTCGTCCCATTAAGAACTTTATTGTCCTTTTCCTTCCTAGCTCCCTTTATTCTGTTAGCTCATGGAGACATTTTTCGTTAACCAAAGTTTGGGTCAACCATCCAGTGTTTTGAAAATTGCAGGTTGTTAACAACTTTTTGCACTAGAACGCAGGAAATAACATTCCTGTCCAGCAATGAAAACTTGACCTTATTTTTCTGCCATGGCCAGGCCAAAAAAAAAAAAAAAATGCATTAATGATTCATGACCAAGATGAAAAAAAATATTTTTTTCTTTTTCTTTTATATTTAGCAATATACAAACCAGAATATAGCAATGATGAGATAAAAAGCAAATGTTACAACAAACACCACTTAATATTCAAATAACATAGAGGGCATTAATTTGCACAAGAGCTAGTCTTTCTGTGTTTTTGACAGGTAAGTCCCTTAAG
>NW_015187892.1:0-1063 GCF_001447785.1 Gekko japonicus
TCAAGCCTCCTTCTCTGCCTCTTTTTTCCATGTGAGAGGGCTTCTATTCACCCACAAGACTTTAATCGCAACCTTCCTTTCACGCCCACAGAACTACTGTAGATATGATCTGAGTGCCCATCACCACCTTCTCTTTTCTTCTTCCTTCCTCCCCAGTATCTCCAGTGATGGCATCACTTCACCTGTTGACAACCTTAGAAGAATATGTGACTAATAGACAAACATGCCCCTAATCATGCAAAGTATCTCCCCCCCCCTTACCATTCCAAAAGCACAGCCAACCTGTAAAGATCTGGGCTTAGGGATCAAGATGTCCACATCAGATCTGATGAGGCATCTACTCCAGCTTTGTGAATCGGGTTGCCAGCTTCCAGATGGGGCCTGGAGATCTCCTGGGATTACGACCGAGATCAGCAGCTCTGGAGAAAAGGGCTCCTTTGGAGAGAGGACTCCATGGCATTACCCCCAGCTGAGGTTCCTCCTCTCCCCAAACTCCACCCTCCCAAGGCTCCACCCCCAAATCCGCAGGACTTTCCCACTCCAGAACCGGCAATCCTATTTGTGGAACAATGAATGACTGAAAGTAATTCAGCTTTCAAGTCTCACGGCAACTACAGCTATACAGTGCTTCGTGTTCTCTCCTAAGATATTGCATAGGCACTGGATTGATTTGGGTTCCCACACCAGATGAGGTGAGTGCAGGGTTGGCCACACCCCTTTCGAAAGAAGGGAAAGAAAGACTGGGGAGGGTATTTGGAGAGGCCTGGCCTACAGATGAGAGGTGGGAAAACTACTGTTCAGGGGGGCTCTGCCCATGACTGCCAAGCCCCAGGTCAGGGCAAGGGATCCCTCAAGCCTGGTTTCGCCAAGGAGGGTGGTTGATAAATTTAAGCAATCAATCAAGCAATCAATCAATCAAACCCCCATAGCCCTTGCCAGTCACTGTTCTGAGCAGTGGCAGGAGAAAAATTACCCCCACTCACACACACCTCCTGCAACATTGGCTGTGACACCACGTCACTTCCAGCAAAAAAGCAGATGTGGCATTGGGTAGCTCTAGGAA
>NW_015187893.1:0-1147 GCF_001447785.1 Gekko japonicus
AGCAAGAGTCCAGGAGCGCCTTAAAGACGTGAGTCACTGCACCCTTCTTCACATACAGCTAGAACAGGAGTCCATCTGTCTGAAATCACTCCCCTCTCCAAGATACAGGGACAGATGGACTCACATTCGAGCAGTAAAGAAGAGCAGGAGTCCAGGAGCACCTTAAAGACTGACAACATTTGTGTTAGGTTAGGAGTTTTTGTGAGTCACGGCTCATCTCTTCACTTCATTCTAGCCACATCCGAAGAAGTGAGCAGTGACTCCGGAAAGCTTCTACCCTGCCACAAATTTTGTTCATCTTTAAGGTGTTCTTGGACTCCAGGTCTCGATTTTGTCCTAGTTTTGGCCCTTGATGGTGGAAAGTGCCGTCAAGTCATCGCTGATTTATGGAAATCGGTAACCCTACCCAGAACTGACGTCATTGTTCTAACTGTTGTCCCAAAGGCTATGGCTTAGCCATAGAGTTTTGGCCGAATGCTAGAACGTCGTCCGATGTGATGACATCACTTCCAGGTTATAGTATGACACAGATGCTGGAGAAGACTCTTGAGAGTCCCTTGGACTGCAAGGAGATCAGATCAGCCAGTCCTAAAAGAAATCAACCCTGACTGTTCCCTGGACGGCCGGATACTGAAGCTGAAGCTCAAACACTTTGGCCACCAAATGAGAAGGGAGTACTCAGTGGAGAAGACCCTGATGCTGGGAAAGACTGAAGGTCAAAGAAGAAGGGGACGAAATCAACCCTGACTGTTCCCTGGAAGGCTGGATACTGAAGCTGAAGCTCAAATACTTTGGCCACCGAGAAGGGAGCCCTCACTGGAGAAGACCCTGATGCTGGGAAAGACTGAAGGTCAAAGAAGAAGGGGACGAAATCAACCCTGACTGTTCCCTGGAAGGCACACTTTGGCCACCAAATGAGAAGGGAGCACTCACTGGAGAAGACCCTGATGCTGGGAAAGACTGAAGGTCAAAGAAGAAGGGGACGACATCAACCCTGACTGTGCCCTGGAAGGCCGGATACTGAAGCTGAAGCTCAAATACTTTGGCCACCGAGAAGGGAGCCCTCACTGGAGAAGACCCTGATGCTGGGAAAGACCAAGGTCAAAGAAGAAGGGGACGAAATAAACCATGACTGTTCCCTGGAAGG
>NW_015187894.1:0-1067 GCF_001447785.1 Gekko japonicus
CGATCGAGCACATAGTTAGCAGGGCGGGGACTTGGTTAATAGCGTTAATAGCGTGCCTTACTGTGTATCCTGGCTCCTAGTTTGCTGCAGCTGCTTCTTTTGGCTCACTTAGTGGCTGGAGCAGGGAAGCATAGGGCCGTCTGTACAGGGGCCCGGGAGCTGTCGGGCAGGGCCGGCGGGGATTTCCCCCTCCCTTAGATCCGAGGCCTTTGGGGCCTTGACTCCTGTGGCGAGGGCTAAAACCACGGTGCTCCTTTTGGTCTGTGCCACGTGGTTTTAAAGGGCCCCAGTTCTGTCGGTTCGTCTGGCTGCGCGCTTTAAGTCTCTGCTGCCGCTCTCATATAGGGAGCGTTGGCACGCTTGGGAGGCGAGTCGGGGGCCGAGTCGGCTGGCCGGTGATCTCCTGGGTGCTCTGCCGGCGGTGATGCTCCTTTGTTGGCTCTGTTAGAGCAGGAGCAGGGAGGAGTTGGGCCGTCTTTACTGGGGCCAGGGAAGAGCTGTTAGGCGCAGCAGCGCCAAGTGCAGCGGGCTGTTGAGGCCGGGCGCAGCTGCCGGACCAGAGAAGCATCGGGCCGTCTTTTAAAGGGCCCAGGAGCAGCTGCCGCATCGTTGACCGGAGAGGCGGGCCACAGAACAGCGAGCCGGCAACAGGCTGGGCTGTTTGGGCTGAAAGCATCGGGGCCGTTTGGAGGTGCCTCGGCGGCGGCGCAGCACAAGGCAGCCCTTGGTGGGCTGCTCCAACGAGTTTAAACAAGATATCATACACCTGCCCCCCCTCCTTGGCTGCTTTATGCCTGTCAGAATAGGCGGTTGGTGAGGCCGTGGGACCTTAGTTCCGCCATTCGCGGGAGCCAGACCGGAAGCCCTATTTTTCTATACCTTGATCCTCCTGGCTTGTCAGGGTGTGGGGTGTCCATTTTGAGGACCAATTTTTAAAGCTGATCCCTGTTGCTGAGGTAATTGGTGGCCATTTTGGGTCATATCAACAAGGCAAGGGGAGACAGCCATTTTGGTGAGGGCTTATTGGCGGCCATTTTAGGTGGCACTGGGTAATTTCAGTGGCCGTT
>NW_015187895.1:0-1082 GCF_001447785.1 Gekko japonicus
CTGGTTTTGGGGAGCTTGGCCTGCTCTGCAATGGCTGGTCCTGCCTCCTGCCCACTCGCAGCCATCCAGCCAGCCACCCGGCCGCTGTAGTCCCCTTGTCCCTCCACTTCTTTCCCTCCCTATCTCTGGCACTGCCACTGTTTGCCGGGGTAGGCTGTCCCCCCTGGAAAAATCTGGGGGTGAGGCCCCAAGCCCCCCATACATTACATCTATGGTAGCACAGTGGGGGTGCTGGCACTGGTTACCCGGAGGTCTCAGTCCCTCCTGGAAAATTTCAGGGATGGCTTCAGCCCCCCCAAGCCTCCCCCCCCATAGTCTATGCCTATCCTGGGCTTCTCCCCCTCTGAATTTGGAACCACTCATTCTTTATAGGTTGCTGTCACTGTGGCTGCAAGCATCGGACTTCCACCTGATAAGATCCAGGCCATCGGACACTGGCATTCTGCTGCATGCCAGTCACGTATATGCCTCCAGACAGACTAAAATGTTTTATCTGTTCTAATCTTAGTTCAAATAGGTCATCTTAAATCAGCTTGGATCAGTGGACATAGTACTGTTTTCTGGGCCAGGCAGTACTCAACTTCTTCGGGATGGGGTGAATCACTTGGGTTAAATGAACAGCTGCATATCACCTGGCTAGAGAACAGAGGAATGCACTGGGTTGGATACCATCTCTTGACAAGTCTTCAACTATGGTCTACCTGATGCAATAATTATACATCTTGGGGAGAACGACTTACCTGCTCAAAAAGGAATCAACCTACACCAAGCAATAATGTCAGACCTTCAGATCCTTGTTGCACATCTGCCACACACAAAGCTGTTTTGATTAGAGTTGCTTGGGTGTCATGATTGGCATGGTGCCATCAATCCAGAGAAAGTAGATTTGTCCAGAAGAAATGTCTGCAAGTGTGCAGGCAAGGTCATCGTGTCTATGGGGGGGTTCCATTGTTAGGCACAGGCATTCTTTTAGGCATTCAGTTTTATACAGGGCATCTTTCGGAATGGGGGCTGGACACTTGGGTCTTCAGCATTTGAGGTAGCTTGCTTTGTCTGGTTGCAGGCTTAGGAGCTTTGGCAGG
>NW_015187896.1:0-1073 GCF_001447785.1 Gekko japonicus
TTTTCTACGAAATGACCCCTGGGTAGGCTGGTAACCCTACCTGTGAATTCCAAGAGTATTGTCACATGAGAGCCATGTATGTTCCTGTTAACTCCTTGAAGGAAGAGCAGGATAACAGTGTTGAGGCAGCAATTGCAGGATCAGATTTGGGCACTCAGGAATGCAGGATCAGGCCTTGTATGGCTAAAGGTCTAGGCAGGAGGCCTGGCAAGTAGAATGGTGTCCTTCAGCATCTCATGCCTAGAAGAAAGCTAGTATAAAGTACTGAGGCTGATGCATTGAGGAGTGATTTCAGCTCATACTTTATTAGGTTACAGGGTAACTGGAGATGCTTAGTCTGGCCCGAGGCCAGCTTATATCCCCATGTAAACCACACCCAAACACACACCCACACCCGTGATACGCTATTTACAGTGCACTGGAGTCCCATAGGTCCCTTTTCGAACCCTAGCCCTCTGATAGGTGCGTGCTAGGATCCGTTTGGGCTATTGTCTCTATGAGCGAAGCTAGGGCCCTTCGCATGGCCACGTGCGGACCCGACCGCATGCGCAATCGTACTCGGTACATAACACCCCGCCCCCCTTGGTCCGGATTACCCTATCAGAAGTAGTCTCTTAGACACGTGGGCTTCTTTCGCTCTCAGGTGGAGCGGCGAACCTCCGGAGCTGGGGTCGTGCTGTCAGGGGTTGCTCTGGTCAGTGGCTAGGGTGCTGTTCCCACCCCTGGGTGCTCGACCGGGACGGGGGTGCTGCTGGGTTCCTGGCTTCTGGGTGGTTCCACAGAGGCATTGTCGTCTATCTCTGGGGGAGCACTTGAGCCCGGCTGCAAGGAAGTTGGTGCCTCGGGTTCTCTCTCGCAGTCGCTGTTGTCCAGTTGTTCTGGGAATATGCAGCGGTGCAGCTGATAGATGTGCCACTTCAGTAGTTGCCCGTCTTCGCTGGAGACCTTATATGAAAGCAGCCCTATCACCCGGACAACCCTAGCAGGAATCCATGCTGGGCCTCTTGCATAGTTCCGTGCGTACACCGAATCCCCTGGAAAAAATCCTCGCGGGGCCTCCTGCTCTTTGGGGC
>NW_015187897.1:0-1111 GCF_001447785.1 Gekko japonicus
AGATTCAGTATTCTGGATCTTCCTAATTGTGTTGACTATGCAGCTGTGTGCCTTGAAACTGGGCAAGGGTGTGTGGAAACCAGAGTGTGGATTCAGACCATAAAGTTCTGCTTGGGTCTCCTTTTTATGACCGGTCATTCAAGCTACATAACTGCTATGCTTGTGGACTCTTATGTAAGCAAGTGGTCGAAGTTAATCAACCGAAAAAATCATCTCAATTCGCACCTCCCCAGACTCTCTCCTGAAGCCGGAGAGGGAGCAAGCTTTTAGATTGTTGCATCAGCTCCTGTTAACATGGAAAGACAAATCTTGTGTTCTCTAGCAAACAAATTTTGTTCCCCTGTATCCCATCACGGTATTGCACCGGACTATGGTACTGCAGCTGCCTATTTATCCGATCTAGAAACACCTCATGATCACAGAGCCTTTATGGTTGCCCGATGTAATATCCTTCCCTCAGCCATTCTGTTTGGTAGATAGTCGGGAAGCCCTTTTAGTGAACGGTATTGCCCTTGTAGGGTTGGGGTTCCTGAACAATTAGCTCATGTATTTCTTTACCGTAATTTTTATTTGGAGCTGAGGAATGCAGTTAGTAGACCTCTTCTGCATAATGTTCTGGGTCTCCCAGAAGAGCAGCTAGTAGTGTAGTTCTTGTCGGATACAAATTCCTTGCAGGCAATGCTCCTTCTAAGCTGTGGAGTCTTGTGGGCAAAAATTCTACTTTGTGAGCTATTGGCATTAAAGTTGTGAGCAAGCGATTTGGCTGCTGCATAAATTAGTTTGCTCTGGAGCCATCCTTCCTGAGCTCAGACAAAAACACGTGAGCCGGAGGCTAAAGAACTGTGAGTTATCTCACACTAACTCAGCTTAGAGGGAACACTGCTTGCAGAGGGCTAAGTATTTGCTCGCTGCAATAAGGATGCATGAGCAGTTTACGTATGCTTCTGGATAATTTTATCTTAACGTTTATGTCACGCTGTTGTATGTAACTTTACTTTGCTGAGTGTAAAATCTTCTTAAAACGTCTCTTTGTTTCCGGTGAGACAAATGCCTAATAAAGGTGACGAATAAATGAAAGGTATCATGGCTAGCAGCCACTGATAGACTTCTC
>NW_015187898.1:0-1067 GCF_001447785.1 Gekko japonicus
CCTGCAGTCTGTCACCATCTCTCAACATCATGGAACCACTGCAGGAGCCTTGCAAGGTCCTGTGCCTACAGAGTCTTCCTCAGAATTTTTGGGATCAAATACAAAGGAGAAGCTGAGTGGATGCAGGTACCTCACGAAGAACTTATAATAAGCAACCTGCAATCTGCCTCACTCTAGCCTCTCCCATGAAGAAGATGTTGCTGTCCAGGAGTGGCAGCTCCACCCCCACACTGATCTGCTTCAGAACAGACCCCAGCAGGGGCAGTCTCCCCTAGGTGCATAGCTGCATAGCTGCATGTCTTTCCTGAACTCCAAGTGGCAATTTCACCATTTGGAGTTCAGGGAAGGTCTGCAGCTGCCCCTCTCCCTCCCTTCCTGCAAGATTTAAAGGGCCCTCCAGATGATCGATGGGCCACATGCTCCTGCCGATCAGATGGAGGGCACTTTTAATGTCACAGGAGGGGCAAGGGAGGGGGAGAGGGGCAGCAGCTGTTGTGGGGCATGCCTCACATTTGAGGGGGCAGTGCCCAAAAATGCCCCACTGTAGATACGGGCCTAGTAGGGAAGGAGACAAAGGCGATGTCGCACTCAGAAATGCCTTAGCAGCAGCAATGGGGCCTGGCAGACTCAGGCAACAGGTTCCATGTGGGAACAGGCTAGAGTAGGAAGCCATCAGCAGTTGGGGCCTCCTAGGGCTGGTGGTGGTAGGCAGAGAGGGCAAAGTGTGACATAAAAAGGGAGGCTCCACACAGGGAGGCCATTAGACCAGATTCCCTCATCAGACCTGCCCCTGAAGAGATGCTGCCTTGACTTCTGCCTGCTTGATGCTTTCCTGCTTACATACCCTGACTCCTACCTGCCCACTTGTACACCTGCCACCAGACTGACTTCTGCCTGTCCACAGCAAAGCGGGACATGCTGTTGTTTTAAAAAGATTATTTTTTTATTTGACAATTTGCATTTAGTACAACCAAGAAATACACAAGCATGAAACATATTGCAAAACAACAACAACAACAACAACAAAAAACAGCAAAGGCCACCTCAGCTTCATGTAATGTAGTCTT
>NW_015187899.1:0-1051 GCF_001447785.1 Gekko japonicus
GAACAATATTTATTTAGAAAATGTATATGTCTGCATCTGCTCATAAAGTAAAAAAAAATCATAAAAATAACAACATGAGAATGTTTAATAAAACAAGTAATAAATATAAGTCATGAAAACAAACAAGAACACACACACACAAATACAAAATACCACTCAGCATCCTGAAATGATACTAAGGAAACAGTTCACATGCTAGAAGTGGACCGTAAAACAGTCAAAGAGGGAATACTTCAGCTAAAAACATGAGTTTTTAAAGGCCTTTTAGGTCTTAAAGGTAAGAACCAGAACTATGAGTTCTGTGCAGAAGCAGACAGGCAGCCTGTGCAGATCTTTCAGTACAGAGGTTATAGAATCCATGTATCCATCTCCTTATGGCTGGCTGCCATATTTGGGATTGTTTGAAGTTTCTGTTTTCATAGGCAGCCCCATGTGAAGTGCATTACAAAAATCTAATTTGGATACAATCAGAAAAAGGATCACTGTGGCCAGATCACACTTTTCAAAGAATGCCATATCTAGAATATTAGCTGAAGCTGATAAAAGGCACTATGAGCCACAGAGGAGACCTTAGACTCCAACCATAGACCAGAATTCAGCAGCAACCTCATGAAACTGCTCCTTCAGGGGAGACAAACCCCTTCCAGGACAGCCTGGCTTTGTCATTAATCAATAGCCCCTCATTCTCGTCAGGCATGAAATCCAGTTTATTGGTCTTCATCCATTCCATTAACTACTCCAGGCACCTGTTCAAGACTGCCACAAACTCACACAGCTCAGCTGTTAAGCAGCAAAAACTGGGTGTCACCCACAAATTGGTATCACCTCCCTCCAAATACTCAGTAGATCTTACAGGACCCCAATATATAATAAACACAGTGATAATTTGTCCCAGTCAGTGTAAAATCTATAGGAAATGAACCTCAGCCTTTCACACTCTTCTGTGTCACCTTTGTGCATATTTCAGAAAAGCACTTTCAGTAGTAGTTTTCCTTTCAGATGTTTAATGCACCTCTGCCAGTTTCCCCCTTTTACTTCTTGTCTCTGTCAT
>NW_015187900.1:0-1084 GCF_001447785.1 Gekko japonicus
CCTGGCTCACCTCTTAAGGTGGTGGCACCGAGCAGGGCTTATGAGACAGATCTTAAACGGTGGGGTGGATAATGTAGCAGGAGCTTGTCCTTAAAGTACCCTGCTCCCCAGCCATTTATCTGTCTACTTTATCATTCATCTTTCTCACTGAGACTGGTGGCAGATTACACAGTACAAGTCACTACAGTTAACAGGATGGGGCATCTACTAAGCTATGTGAAAGGATTAGGTATTCTAGAAATCTGAAACAAAGCATAAGTATTAACATGACATGTTAAAAGGTGCAGAAATTATGTTGCAGGATAATACACATAACTTATAGTATATGCTATGCACATAGTCCACAGTCCCTTTCTATTCATTAAAGCCTCTTTCTGAACCAATCAATTATAATGTAGCCCTGTAACATGTGTAGAAACACCCTCCTGAATAATTCAATTTTGTGTAGCTTGCAGAATGTCAGGAGAGTGGGAGCCTTCCTAACCTCATCAGGCAGGCCCTTCGATAAGGTCGGGGGCACAACAGAGAAGGCATGTGTATGGGCACTTGTTGATCTTGCCCATTCACATGGTGGCCCCTGTAGAATGTCCTGCACAGTTTAACGAAGCTGTCATGGCAAAGCATATGGGAAGAGGCAGTCCTGCAGATATGAGGGTCCAAGGCTATGAAGAGCTCGGTATGCAATAGCCAATACTTTGAATTGAACCTTGCTGCATCTTCCATTTTCCTTAACCATAATTAAGAGATGTAGAGTGTCACTTTGCACACCACCTCATTTACAAGGCCTGACAATCAAAGGTTGGAAAACAGACAGTGACAGGGCTGTAGGAAGGTGCCAGCATTTTATTTATTCATTTATATCCTGCCTTAGTGGGGGACCCAAAGTGGCTTTCATCATTCTCCTCACAGAAACCCTATGAGGTAGGTCAGGCTGAGAGCGTGTGATTGGCCAAGGTGATTCAGAAAGTTTCCATGGCACAAGCAAGTATTTGAGCCCAGGTTTCCCAGATAGTAGTCTGACACTCTTAATCACTATTACTACAGTTGCTGTCCAGCAATGGGTGGCTCAAGTGGTTAAGACGCT
>NW_015187901.1:0-1051 GCF_001447785.1 Gekko japonicus
AACATGTAGATTAAGCACACAAACACTTGTCCATTTTCACCCCTAACACCGACCATTCTTTCTCTAAATGGCACAGGGAAAATACCCTCTGTAAAGTGGATATCGAGCTACACAGTTCCCGGACTCA
Source organism: Gekko japonicus (assembly GCF_001447785.1). Lineage (NCBI taxonomy): Eukaryota > Metazoa > Chordata > Lepidosauria > Squamata > Gekkonidae > Gekko > Gekko japonicus. Next base: position 128 of record NW_015187901.1, read on the forward strand.
CCAGCTGGCACATAAAAATATCTCCCAAGAAGAACTGATGATTTCAATCCCATAGTTATCTGTTCACTTTTTTCTCACACTTACTTTACTTCCAGTTCTACATGAAAACAAGCCAATCGGATTATTTGTGCACCCTCATCTCGACCTAGGGTTGCCAACCCCCCGGTTTGCCTGGGGTCCCCTTTTTTGGGGGGGGGTTCTACCCGCCCGCCGGCCATCTGGCCGGCGGGGGAAGCCCTGCCCCCACCCCCAACACCCACACCTCTCTCTCCCTTTAAGTGTGTGGAACCCATGTTTCCTCCCAAGCCTGTGTTTCCTCCCAAGCCCAGAGTGCCAGCTTTGTGCTCTTAAAAGGGAAATGCGGCTGCTCTTAAAGGGGAAACGCCGGCTCCTGCATTTAAAAGGGAAACGCTGGCTCCTTTAAGTGCAGGGAACTGCCATTTCTGGAGATCCGACGAGTGGGCAGGTGGGGGGCAGCGGACATCCCCAACGTGACATCATCATGTCGGGGATGCCCCACCCCCTCCAGGAACGCCCCCAAAGTCCCCCGCTGGGGGGGGAAGATGGACTTGGCAACCCTATCTTGACCTGTACTGTGAAGACTTACAGACAATGAAAAGAGACCCTGAATGATGATTTAAAAGGACAAACAAAACAAAAACAGATCCCCAGCAAAGCATGGAAGCAGAGGTACTAGACTTTCAACCATACAACTCTGACAAGCAGAGCATGAAAACCAGTTATCTCATCCCACTGGTTCTGTTTCGCAGCATGCTGGCTTGTGCTCCTAAAGTGTGTCCAAGCAAGCACCAAAGTTTTCCGGCAGTGCAGCCTGGTGACATGGCAATCCTTCTAGTGGTCAATTGGATATTACACCAGTTTATGTCTGGCATAGAACCATAGAATCATAGAGTTGTAAGGGGC
>NW_015187902.1:0-1055 GCF_001447785.1 Gekko japonicus
CATTTTCCGGCCTGTGTGACCGGGGCCCTAGTATATCTGTCTCCCACCACAGCTGCTGCTATATGGGATCAGAGAAAGTATTTGCTGTCTTGGTGAGACTGCTGTTTTATTCATTTTAAATACTTGTATCCTGTTTTACTGTGTGCAAGCCAGATATCCAAATCAGCTAACATAAAAACTTTAACCATAATGACTGAAAAAAAACACCCAGAGAAACATGATCAGCAAAATCCAAGTTCAATAAAACAATCTAGTGGCATTCACCTTACCATTGGCACGTTTTTAAAAATTTTGTAATTTTTTTTTTTTTGTCATCAAGTCAAGCTGACTTCTGGCAACTCCTAGTGGGGCTTGAAGACAAGGAACGTTCAGAGGTGGCTTGCCATCATTTGCCTCTGCATCATTACCCTGGTAGTCCTTGGAGGTCTCCCATCCAAATACTAGCTCGGGCCAGCCCTGATAAGCTTCTTAGATCTTACAAGATCGGGCTTTCCTGGGCTACCTAGGTCAGGGTACCACTGGCACATTTCAAAAGCATTCCTTTCAGTGTAAACGGGGCCCATTCCATCCACAAGCTAAGTGAGAGGTAGGGGCAAGGGAGGCCAGTGATATATATGCGATCTTGCTGTAGGCTGCCCTGAGCCCTGCTTGTAGGGAAGGACGGCCTAGTAAATCCAAATAAACAAACAAACAAATAACAAAAATATGCAGATAACAAGGACATTTGAAATAAAAAAGGAACAAAATAAAAGAATATCTTGGAGAGAAGGGGGATTGGGAGGGAAGGAAAATGGTTTTAAGAGGGAATAGGGCTTCCAGAAGGCCTGGAGGAAGATGCCCGGTCCCTTTAACAGAAATTTAATGTATAGAAATTAGCAGTTGGTGCTTTTTCATGATATGGAGATTAACAGCTATCAAAGGGGCTAAACATTTTTCTTCAGCCCAGCTGGCATCCCTACTGTGTCCCCCTGGTTACTCTGCTAGAACAGTAAGGAGTCAGGCAGGAGAGGGCTGGGGACATCCTGAACTGAACATAAGAACGTAAGAACATAAGA
>NW_015187903.1:0-1120 GCF_001447785.1 Gekko japonicus
TTGGGGGGCAGCCGCCCCCTTTTCAGAAACCATCTGCTTTCGTCTTAATGATTCCAGGGCCCCGGAAAGACGTCCAGATTTGGGGGCCCAGAATCACTGCCACCCCACTGTTGGGGCTAAATGAAAGGGTGACCCTCACCCTCAGCCAGTGTGGTGTAGTGGTTAAGAGTGCGGACTCTAATCTGGGAGAACTGGGTTCGATTCCCCACTCCTCCACATGCAGCTGCTGGTGTGACCTTGGGTCAGTCACAAGTTCTCTCAGAGCTGTTCTCTCAAGAGCAGTTTCTGTCAGAGCTCTCTCAGCCCCACCTGCCTCACAGGGTGTTTGTGGTGGGGAGGGGAAGAGAAAGGAGATTGTAAGCCACTCTGAGACTCCTTCCGGTAGGGAAGGGCGGGGTATAAATCCAATCTCTTCTTCTTTTTCCTACGCAAAGTATGTGGGAGCCACTACAGCTGCCAGAAACCAGCTCCTCATGCCCCAGAACTTCTCCTCTTTTCCCCTTCCTTGGGGGGGGGCAAGCCCATAGGCAGTTGGGGGCAACTGCCCCAGTTGCCCCTTGCCCTGGGCTAACTCACCTCTGACCGCTCTTTCTCGTCACCGCCTCTCTCCTTCTCCCCCTGCGTACCTGCAGATGACCATGGCGGAACCCGAGGACTTCGCCAGCCTAGCTGGACACTGGAACGACTCCGACACTTCCCAGTTCAGCCCGGCCAGTGTCATCGTCCCGGTCATCTTCTCCCTCATCTTCCTGCTCGGCGTGGTCGGCAACAGCCTGGTCCTGGCCGTGCTGCTGAGGAACGGGCAGATGGGCCACAACAGCACCAACCTCTTCATCCTCAACCTCAGCTTGGCCGACTTCTTCTTCATCATCTTCTGCGTGCCCTTCCAGGCCACCATCTACTCCTTGGAGGGCTGGGTCTTTGGCTCGTTCATGTGCAAGGCCGTCCACTTCTTCATCTACCTCACCATGTATGCAAGCAGCTTCACGCTGGCCGCCGTCTCTGTGGACAGGTAACCCAGGCTTGAGGGGGGCTCTGCTCCCCACCAAAAATGCCCGGGTCTCCGGGGCAGGTGACATAGACCTGGAAGAGGCACCCCCCAGGGCTATTTTTGGGCAGG
>NW_015187904.1:0-1057 GCF_001447785.1 Gekko japonicus
GAAGAGCCAATCGGGAGACAGCAAGGACAAGGCTTGTCATTCCTCCGCTGGGGGCAGGGGGTTACCCGCTTTAGGTACCCCCAGTCCACTGGCCCAGATTTGGCCAACAGGGGGAACTCTGCCCCCAAGGTGCCAGGATTGCGCCAACATGCCTGGTACAATGACATCACCCAGAGGTGACATCATCGTGCCAGGCACATTGCCGGGGGGATGTTCTAGCACTCAGCCAAAAAACTCTGTGGTACCATAGAGTTTCTGGATCCTGGAAGGAAAACTCCATCCCCCCACTGGCAGAAGGTAGGGACTAGGCAACCCTAACAAGGACACAATTTGAAAAAGTGGGTCCCTAGTCTAGCTATGCTAACTACAAGTCCTTCAGCTGTCCCCTGTAGGATGATCTTCAGATCTTCTTCATAAGGCTGCACTGTAGACCTTGCATATTCCAACATGAACAAGCTTTGATAGATTACCTCTGAGGCGACAGCTTTCACACCCTTAGGATCCACTCACACTAAAAGAAACATATTGGACTATTTGGATGGGTTTAAAGTTTAACTACGGATGGGCTGGAGTGGTGGTGGAACCCAGAACACACTACTCCGTTTATTCTTTTATATATATTTTCACCTGAACCCCAAGCCTACCACATCCATTTTCTAGGCTTCCCTATGCATAGCTGTAATCTTTCCTAAACCTGGTATGGTACCACCTTTTGTAAAGATTTCAGTCAACGTGCATTTGCATGGCGTGCATATGGGAAGACTCATATTTTTGCCGTTCCTGTCCAGAGTAGCACCATTTTCCTCGTCTCAGTCACACAGCCACTCCACCACCACAGAAGGCTTTTGTGACTTTTTAAAAAATCGGTAATTGATATATCAGTATCACATTATAATGATCTATCTACTTGTTCCTCTGAATTCCAAGCTCTCATTTGTTTTTAGTAAGTCTTTAGGTCTCTTCATTGCAGAGTTATGCCTTTCCCTTTAGTTCAGCCAAAAGGGCTAGATGCTTTCTTTTTCTTTTTTCTTTGTGAACTTAGGCAGATCATGAGAGG
>NW_015187905.1:0-1009 GCF_001447785.1 Gekko japonicus
TGACAGGCTTTTTGGATTTCTGATGTGGTGAAAAGATGCGAGATTTGGAGATATTCAAACCATGGAAGTGTTGTGTTTGCTAGTGTCTACATGTGTTTTTTCTTTCAATTGTTTTTTATGCACCAAATCGTGTAGAATAGTTAAATGAGCTGCCCTCCATAACTGGTAAGTGTTTGTGCCTTGTTTTGCTTTTGTTTTAAAAGCAATGTTGGGAGGGCACAAAGACTGATAAAAGTCTAAAGTAATATCTGCACGTAGGGAAATCTCCTGGGTTGAAGGGGAAAAAATTGTGTTGTTTTTTTTAAAAACCAACACATAAATAACAATTAAAATCCACAAAAAATCATCTAAAACAGTTCAGGTTATAAATTCAGATTCATTAAAGTGCAGGTGATGATCAATTAATTATTCACGATGGCGTACTTTAAAACGTGCCTGGAGATCTTACAGTCTTTCTGCTCCTGATCTTTCTAATTTGTTCAAAGTAGTTTTATAAATTCTAGCTAATTTTTTTTTCCTGGAGACAGATGCTAACGAGTCACGTGGTCCTTGACTGCCACAATGGATAATCCCAGGAACCTGGCAATGGGGACGGGCCGAGTGACCGAGACTGCCCAGAGCCAGGGACCACACAGCAACACATGGTTTAGTGTGGATGTGAACCCAGGGCTCCCCAATGCGATATTCCAAATACCTCTGCCACAGTGAACAGGTTAGAACACAAGGACTTGTTCCTTCCTCCTCTACCTCTTGGTCCTGCCAGTCTAGCTTTCCAGACTGCCCCCGAGTTGGCCATCTCCTCCAGCTGGCAGGCCACAAGGCGGGCCGACTTGGGTAAGCATCAGAAGGGAAGGGAAGGGGTGGAGAAACTTGGCTCACCTGACTTAAATGTCACGACTCTCTGGACGGCTTGCTGGCGCACCTCACCCAAACTCCACCCTGGGACAGCCCTGCAACGCAAACATGAGGTAAGCAGGGCTGGCTACTGCACTTCCCTCCACCGGCATCC
>NW_015187906.1:0-1010 GCF_001447785.1 Gekko japonicus
AGTGAGGTCAATGAGCATAGAAGCATATATAGTAACTATGCTAAAGATGGCACTGGTGTTTGTATCAGTTGAGATTGTCACGTGCAAATGGGAGATGTGGATCCATCAGGAACATTTCTTTTTGGTCTATTCTGTTAACATTATTTTGAATCTTTTGAGAGGTAAACTAGGGATTTGTTGATTGCCAGAATTTTTCAAATGCATATTTGATCAACTCGTATCTAAGATACAAAAAATTATTTATGGTAACATAACCAGTGCCTTTTTTTTAAAGGGAAAAAAAACCCCTCAAAGTGACTGAATTAACAGAAGCCACATGTAATGGAAAACTATACTAGCTGGCTGCTTTGATCATGCAGTTCAAAGCCCTCATTTTTAAAAGGAACATTTCCACATTTATTTAATTAATTAAACATACTTAGTCGTCCTTTATATCAAAATATCCAAGGCAGTTTATGGTACAATCACTTGAAAATAAAATAACAACCAATCTATTAAAAAAACACAATTAATACTATCAACAGTTACTAATAATCACAGCAGTTAAAAACAGAAACTATTAGATTAATACTAGATAATACAATTTTAAAAACTCTGCAGCAATTAGAATAAGGTTCAGGTAAATGCAGATAAAACATAGCAGTTAAGCCCAGAACTAACCTTAATCAACCAATAAACTGACCCACTGGCCCCATTAAATTTTCAAGGTGAAATTATAAAATTATTCCAGATATTACCAGAAGTCTGGTGCTAAAGACTTGCCAGTTCGGCACTAGATAATCCTTTGTGGGCAAATGAGGGGGCACAACCCTGGTATAGCATCAAAAAAGTTTCAGCCACTAGCTGCATAAACCATATAGCCTTTGACAAACACAAGGTGCTTATGGGATAAATAATGATTAATAGATAATTATTGTATGGCATTGTGTGTAGTATAGCCAGGAGATCTGAAGGTTATCTGGCAGCCTTTAAGTTCTATCTCTTTGAGCACTATGCACCACTAGGTGGTG
>NW_015187907.1:0-1090 GCF_001447785.1 Gekko japonicus
TTTTTCTACGAAATGACCTCTGACTTTGCCCCTCTTCGATGCAGGGGTGTCACCAACAACAATACAGCCAGTTTGGTGTAGTGGTTATGTTATCTCAATAGAGACCTCATGTACCTGTATCCTGATTTAGGAAACACAAGGGAGCCAGAGACCCAGAAGATTTCAAGTAAAGCTTTATTGCTAGCAAAAGCGGGGAAAACTTGCAAAGGGTTTTCCGAAGAGCATGAAGTTACATCTGGGCTTAATATACAGTTTCAACAAACAGAGGCGTATTCCTTGTATGGTTATTTCCTACAGATACGTGTCCTTAAGATCTATTCTGGGGACTTGACATTTCACCTGTGCCAAGTTCCTGTGCTTTTATATTAAAGGCTAATGCAAGTTTCCTGATTTAGTGTCCTGCCCAAGCACACCTGGGTTCCCTGAATACCAATCCTTTGAAGTAACTTTTAACACATCAGTTAGTAGTATGCATAGTTAAGAGTTGGGTAGGCATAACAGGGAGCTGTGGTGGCTCAAGTGGTTAAGACGCTGAACTGCAGGCTGTGGAAGGCCGGTAGTTCAGCAGTTCGAGACCCGAGTGTGCCGCATGACGGAGTGAGCTCCCGGCTCTAGTTCCAGCTCCTGCCAACCTAGCAGTTCGAAAGCAAGAAATTGCAAGTAGATAAATAGGGACCACTTTGGTGGGAAGGTAACAGCGTTCCGTGTCAATATTTCTTACCGGCGGGGGAGCCTTGCTGGGCTCCGGGAGCTGTCCGTTGATGTCACGCGCGTGTGCGCGCGACGCACACATGTCACCAAGAGTGACGTGCGACATCGATCACATTGAAGCTGTGGCCCCGATCGTCGGAGGGAAACCCATAGTTTTCCCTCCGACGATCGGGGCCACGCCCCCAGCATGATTGACGTGGTTGCGTCAGCTCTGGTGACGCCACCATGCTGCGCTTCGCGGGGCGGAGTTCCCCCCGGGGGCCAATTCCGCGGCGCTGGAAATCGGGCCTTCGAAGCGGGGGTTATTTATTTATTTATTATTTATTTATTTCAGCTTACTACCCCGCTGGAACCCCCTAAGGAGTCTCTGAGCGGCTAC
>NW_015187908.1:0-1030 GCF_001447785.1 Gekko japonicus
TTGCCAAGCCTTCGCTCGCAAGAAGGGATCCGCAAACACTGGCTAATTCATGTCATATTCTGAGTTTGTAAACAAGAGGCCAGTTTTTTGTTGAGCTTTCCGACTGTTTTCTAAGGTTGCCAGCTCCCGATTGGGACATTCCTTGAGATGTGGGGGTCAGAGCCTGGGAGGGATGGAATTTGGGGAGGGAAGGGAGCTCATCAGCGATGCATGCCATTAGAGTCCAGCCTCTGAAGCTAATATTTTCTCCAGGGGAAACATCAATGTCCTTTGGAGAACGTCCAAAGTTCAAAGTCCAGGTCAACCTCCAGAGAAAATGAAAGAACATCCAAAGTCCAGGTCAACCTCCAGAGAAAATGACTGCTTTGGAGGATGAACTCTAGGTATTATACCCCACTGAAGCCCCACTCTCCCCAGGTTCTCCCCCAAATCTCCTGAACATTCGCTACCCAGAGTCAACAGTCATATCCTACCCTGTGGGGATGACTCTGCATCTGCTCAGGCCTGGTCTATATATACAGCTCAATAAGGAAGTACGTTTCTGAGGTGGTAGAATGGGGTAGCCATCTTCAAGCTGCAAGGTCACTTTCTGGATGATCCTGCATTTAAAAAAACTCCTTGAAAATGAAAAAGTTAGCCCATCAGAGAGAAAGATACTAGTACAACCCTTTGCATGCTGTACTATTTTTTCACTTCTGTGGAATTACAAATGTGGGAGAACTTTGAACAAGTATGCCCTCCTCTGCAATCTAAGTGGTGCAGGCCACTCTACTCCCTCAGCCCTCGACACAGCCACAAACTGCAGCCAGTGAGCTTACAGTGAGTTTCCATTATCCTGACACAGAGGTAGAGGAGATCATGAGCTAGGGTTGCCAGGCAGTGCCTGGTAACCAGTGAGAATGCTGTGGGGAGGGGGATTTTTTGGGGGGGGGCTGCGACGCCAGCTGTGGCGTCATGTCACTTCAGGTAAAACCCCCAGAAATGATGCAGGAATCACAGGAAACTGGCAATTCCTAGAGCTACCCTATGT
>NW_015187909.1:0-1025 GCF_001447785.1 Gekko japonicus
TACAAAACCAGCCCGAGTCTGGCAGCCTTTCCACCCTCTGGGAAGTCCGAGCGATGTAATGAAACCAAAGGAGACGGCTCTTGAGGGCTAGAAACTCGAGAATCCCTTGGAGCCGTAATTCACCGGAGTGCAAGTAATGTGAGAAAGGGTCACAGGATTCAGCTGCCTGGGAATTTTTCCGGTCGAGAAGCTGAAAGACAAAGGCGGTGGCCCCGATGTTTGAGAAAGTAGACGAGAAGCTGGGAGGGGTGACTCATACGTCTTCCAGTGTTTGAGGCTTTTAGATTCCTGGCACAGGTCTTTTGCACACTCAGAGGGAATGATGTCAAGCTGTTGCAAGACAAAATCACACAGAACCTGAGAGGCAGTGTGGATGGGCCTAATGAACGTGGATGCTAGATTTGGGATAACCAACCCCCCCACGCAGAATTTAACTGCTGAGTTCCCAAAGCCCCTGGAGACCACTGCAGAAAGGGAAGCAAGGCGGAACGAGTGCTTTGCCTATAGAAGTACCTTGCGGTCCTGACTCCAGCCCTGTAAGGCAGGCTACTGTTTTAGCAGAGGGGCCGAGGCAGACAGAAGGTAGGTGGTCCTAGCGAATTTGATAAAATAAAATCGTAACAAAAGGCAGAAACAAGTGTAGTTAACAGACTCCGCCGGTCCCGCTACAAGTCTGAAGCTATTGAAGCTGATTACGTGTTGGGGGTTGGCGTCCGATTTTGTATTGGATGTCAGTAAGAGTATGAAAACCACAGCAGCTTAAAGGGAACACCCTGATGAAGGATGAATTTTGAAACGTTGTGATGAAACATCCGGACACAACGTTGAAGTATTTAGGAGTTCTCCATTGTTTAGACATCGTAGCACATACCAGTTCTCTGTTGTTTACATTGTGTACTTTTTCACTGTAGCTACTTTGTATACATCATTCTCTATTACATGTTCTTCAGCTTTTTGGCGAGTTGTAAATGGTGAGTCTGTTAACTACACCTGTTTCTGCCTTTTGTTACTATTTTATTATACAA
>NW_015187910.1:0-1028 GCF_001447785.1 Gekko japonicus
GAAATGTCCAAGTCCTACTAGGGGTCGCCGGACGTCAACAGTGACTTCTAGGTGCGCACACGCACACACAAAATACCATTTTTTTAAAAAATAAGTAATGATTAGCAACAACCATCCCACCAAACTACCTTTGAGGCATTCATGGTGATAAAGGGGAGGTTAGCGCTTTCACACATGCTGAATAAATGCCCTTTCACTCCACTTTGACAATTGTTTGCAAGTGGATTTTGCCATTTCACACAGTGAAACCCAGTTGCAAGGTGTATTGTGAGCGGATTGAAAGTACAGTATTGCCCTGACGTGGATAGCCCAGGCAAGCCCCATCTCGTCAGATCTTGGAAGCCAAGCAGGGTGGACTCTGGCAAGTACTTGGATGGGAGACCTCCTTGGAATGCCAGCGGTTGGGAGGACAGGGGCAGGCTTTACTCAGCCACCTCTCTGAATATCCTCCCAGGCACCCAGGAGGAGTCAGTCACCAGAGGTCGCCAGGACTTTCAGGTGCACACACATTCTCACGCACACATGAAAAAAGTACCAAGGATACAAAAAGAAAAAAAAGTGCAGCATTCAGCACGTCTGAAAGTGCCCCGAGAACAGAGAATGAGCCAGCAACCTACACACAGCCTTGGTAAGATCTGAAGCTCCTTATTAAACTTTGGGGCTCTGAAGAGCCACCATGAGCCAAACATACAAAGATTCCTTCAGCCCCCCAACCCATACATCGTATGAAAACAAAACACACGAATTGTCTGTTGGTGGAACCCCAGGATGACCAGGTCCCCTGGAATTTTGCCTCACCGTTCCCCCTGTCTCAGCTGAACTTCCCATTTCAGAATAAATGATCACGTAAACAAGACTAGGTCCTTCCTGGCAGGTGGAATTCCCTGCCCCTTGAAATGTGGGGAATAACTGTGCAAGGTCTGGTCTGTGTAGGGTTGCCAGCTTCCAGGTGGTGCCTGGAGATCTCCTGGGATTAGAACTGCTCTCCAGATGACAGATCAGTTCATGCGAAAATGGCTGCTTTGGAA
>NW_015187911.1:0-1032 GCF_001447785.1 Gekko japonicus
ATCAGCATGCTAATGAGCACCAGAAGGTCATTATGGAAAAGGGAGGTTCAAAGACATATAACTTCCTTCAGACTTTTGAACAGAGGTCCTATTCTTGCAACTCTGATCCTTTGATTACAAATTGACTGTTCTCAGCCAGCTCTGAGCAGCTCTTCTGCACAGCTCCACACAGTCAGATATCCTCTCCCCCCCATCCTCCAGTCCCGCAGCTGCCAACTCCTGATAGAATTATTATTAAACAATATTTAGCAATGATAATACTAAGAAACCCCAGCTGCAGAGTATTTTATTTGCAAAGTATGAGTTTTGATAGAATACTACTTACTTCATCAGATGCTAGTGAAGCTGTTGGTCAGTACCAAGGGAAATGAGTTGGTGGAATATTTATTCAAGGATTTTTAAAGGGAATAATTCATGGGGAAATCAAGGATATAAAATATTTAGTCTCAGCTCTTGCAGCATGAGGAAAAACTATAATCCCAGTTTAGGCCTTGATTGTCAGGGTCACATTTCTGAATAAATTAAAAGAACATAAGAGAAGCAATGTTGGATCAGGCCAGTGGCCCATCCAGTCCAACACTCTGTGTCACACTGTGACCAAAACCCAGGGGCCAGCAGGAGGTCCACCAGTGGGGAATTCTTGTTCCCCCATTACTTGTTCAATATGTCTACAGAAATAGAGATTTTGAGCACGGCTAATCTAAGATAGCTAATAAAAATTAGTTTAAAAGGTATATGTGGGTTTTGTTAATATTACTATTATGAAGGCAAACATAGCCACACTTGAATAACTATTATGTTTATTGATGTTGCAGATTTTGACTTGCTCTGATCTTTCAGCTCTACAGGTATGCTTGCGTTCACGCACAGAGACATAAACATACTCCATAAGCATGCTCAACCCTTCTGCCATGCAATACACCCACCACCACCTTCACACACATATTATTATTATTATTTATTAGATTTATATCCCACCCTCCCCTCGAGTGGGCACATTCACACACTCAGATGTGTACTTGTATTTAGTCT
>NW_015187912.1:0-1028 GCF_001447785.1 Gekko japonicus
TCCCCTTCCTTGAATGGGAATATTTGCTCTTTTGGAATGAGTGAAACACTTTTTGAGAAAAGGTTTTACTCGTTCAAAACAAGTAATCTAAAGATTTTTTATGGACAACAATCTACAGCATTAAATAAGGAAGATCCTTATGCCTGCAGACGGATACAAGGATACGTTGAGGGTCTAAACACGACCAATTGTGTCCACCATCAATTCGCTCCAATGTGTATTTTAATACACTGTTGAAGTTAATTGTTTTTAGTGTTAGAACGTTTGACACCAAAATTAGGGATGCTCAGACATCTGCAGGCTATCTGGCTGTTCACAACCTGTTCATGTGTATTAGGGTTCGGCAGCAGGTTTGAGTTGTTCATTTGTAATCCAGACTTATCCCTGAATGGATCACAGTCTGATCACGAATGTTAAACAAGATTAATTCATCTGTTGAACAGATTCACTGAGAAATTTGCAGCATCTCTAATTCAATATGATCTCAGTTGTTTGGGGATTGTATTAGACTGGTTCTGTCCAGTCCATATAATATACTTCATTTTATTTACTATAAAACTTGTCTACTGCTTTTAACTTTTATTTTACTTACTACCAGGATAGCAAAAACTATGATAAATATGCGAAACAGAATAAGGCGCAGCAGTCTGTGGTTCTCTCTCTTTTTCTCTGGTGTTGGTGTATTCACTATTTTGTTCTTAGAAATAATAATTAATAATTATCGTATGGCATTGTGTGTAGAACAGCCAGGAGATCCTAGGATTGTCTGGCAGCCACAAGTTCTAGCCTTTTTAGCATTATGCACCACTAGGTGGCGAGCTAGACTTGTTTTTAAGGGAAGAGACGTTTCAGAGGTGGTTTGCCATTACATGCCTCTGCGTCACGACCCTGGTATTCCTTGGAAGTCGCCCTTCCAAATACTAGCCAAGGCCAACCCTGCTTAGCTTCTGAGATCTGACAGGATCGGGCTAGCCTGGGCTATCTAGGTCAGGCTTTTATAAAACTAAGGCTTTACACTTTTAAAATTT
>NW_015187913.1:0-1086 GCF_001447785.1 Gekko japonicus
GGGATTCATTGCTTCCTGCTTATAATCTGCTCTCTGCTGCTGGGGTTTAGGTGTAAGTAGGTGGACTCAGGGATTTGAGCCACAGTCTCTGTGTTCACGCTGATCACTAGGGCTTAGCTACTGCGTGCCTCCTCAGAGGACCCACATTTATATACCCCACATCTCTCCTGTTTGTGATCTGCTGTCTTTTGCTGGAATTTGTGTGTGCGGTGTACTCAGGGATCTGAACTGCAGTCTCTGTGCTCATGCTGATCACTGGGCTTAGCTACTGGATGCCTCCACGGAGGACCCACATTTAAATACCTCCACCCCTCCCGTTTGTGAACACCATGAGAGTGAAATTGAGTGGACGGGGTGCTCATTGTGGGAGGAAGAAACCCTCTCCCCTGTGTACCAGAGGCCCTGTCCCCTGGCACCAAACCCAGCTTGCCAAACCCCCCCCCAGAGTCCTGCTTCAGCAGGGCATCGCCAGGGGGTCTTGGAGACTTCTTCCCCTGCTCTGTCCTTGGGGGTTTCCCAAGAGGAAATAGAGGCATTAGCAATGTTGCTAGAACTCTTCAGAGAGGAATCATCTGACAGCAGTGGTTCAGAGATTGAGGGGAAGCATATTCCCCTCCCATGCCCCAACTCCCTCCTGCTCCCACTGCCCCAAGTATACCCCCCTCTGGTGCCAGGAAGCAGCTATGCCTAGTCTCACCTGCTCAAATCATGAGGCCCTGTTTCCAGTCCAACCAGTAGAAACATTTCCACACCGTTCCCAGAGTACCTTCGTATCCTCCGTACTGCCAGGCGTGCCAGGTGTGCTATGCTCATATCTGTAGGGGCACAACCACCCAACCTGTCTTCCTTTGTTCCCTGCATGTACCTGGAGGAAGGCATGGTGGGAAGTACCGGAGGAAGGCATGGTGGGAAGTGGGGAGAGGCGGAGGCCCATTCCCTTTCAGCAAGGACAAGTGGAGGGGGAACAAGAGGCCCTTCCAAGCAAGGCTCCATGAGCTCTGGGTGCCATGATTGGGATCCCAGGGAGCATGATCCAAGAGGTCATGCTCCCAGGGATACTGCCACACAAAAGGGCAAGGGGAAGGG
>NW_015187914.1:0-1027 GCF_001447785.1 Gekko japonicus
GGACTCCGCTCGGGAGGGGAGGGGAGGGGCCGGCTCTGCGGCCACGGCGCTTCTGCCTCCGCCTCCTGCCGCGCTTCTGTTGCGCGCGGGCTCCCTCTAGCGGCCGGATCAGAGACAGCACAAAAAAGCCGGCTTGCTGCGCCAGCGTCGGAGAGCGACACAGGAAAGAGGCCGAGTGAGAAGCCGGAGGCTGCGAGAGGGTGAGAAGAAGAAGAAGCGAGAGGTCGGCTTGGCAAAGCAGGCTGAGGTCGGCCTGGTCAAGGGGGGGAGGCGGCAGACCTGGGGGGAGGCGGGACGTGGATTCGGGGAGGAAGGGGCCGAGTTAAGGAGGAGGACCGTGGGAAGAAGGAACAGGCGGGGCTCCAGGAAGGGCTGGGGAGGAAGAGCGAGGGCTGCGGAGACCCATTCGGGGAAACTTGGGGGCACGGCTCTTGCATTGCGTCCTTTGGCCGGGCGCCTGTAGAGGAGGTGCAGACAACGACCGGATGGGGTCGCGGGAGGAAGTTGCGTCTGTTGGGGGTTCGGCCCTGGCCTGCGCATTTGCAAGGGTCTCTACAGACCTGTTGGGTTCTGATCCGCGTCGTCAGTGATTGTAAGAACTGCGGGTCGCAAACCCTGTAACCGAATCCAGGCCGGTTTCTCTGACAGGTAATTGACACCGCTAGAAAGCGCTAACGGGCCATGTGCCCTCCCTCCAGCTCTGCCATCTTGGGCATGGGGCTGGAGAGGCAGGAAACAGCCACGAGGAAGGTGGATTGGCCATTGCATGAGGGCTCACTGGGGACTGGAGGAATGAACATGAGAAAAGCTTACTCATGCCACTTGGGCGGCACGTGGCTCAGCAGATTTTATACCCCGACTTTTCATCCTTCCAGCCAGTTTACAGCCAGTTTATCTGGCATTCGCTCAGAATATCGACAGCACTTAGTATTATTTTGATTTGAATTGTTTGATGATGAGGTTACCAGATTTTAATTGTTATTTATGTACTATGTACTATGTTTTAACGAATGTCAGCCGCCCTGAG
>NW_015187915.1:0-1096 GCF_001447785.1 Gekko japonicus
GATCTCTGTTCCCTGGAGATCAGTTGTAACAGAGGGGATCTCCAGCCACCACCTGGAGCTTGGCAACCCTACCTACAATGAGGCCAGTTCCACAGATCTCTAGAGTGACCAGCTCTCCCCCCCCCTCCCTGAATGTTGAGCCCCTGTCAGATTTCTGAGGTATGCCTGAGTGTGTGGGAGCCGCATGGCCCAGTATCTTCAAGGGCCGCCTTCTCGTCTCTTCTTGAGCACCCTCATTTTCACTAGCAACTGCTGGTTGATCACAGCCAAAAATAAAAGGTTGGTGAGAAGTAATTCGAATTTCCTTAATGGGAGGTGAGCCGTTCAAGTATCTCTTTTGGAGCACTGAGTGGAGCAAGCTTTCAATTTCAACCGAGAAAATAACAATGTATCAAAAGTTTGGAGAATGCTAGAATAAATTACTGCTTTTCAGAAGTGGTATCAAGGAGGAGAGTTGGTTTTGTACCCCGCCCTTCACTCCCTGAAGGAGTCTCGGAGCAGTTTACAATCACCTTCCCTTCCTCTCCCCACAGCAGACACCCTGTGAGGTGGGTGGGGCTGAGAGAGCTCTGAGAGAACTGTGACTGACCCAAGGTCACCCAGCTGGCTCCATGTGGAGGAGTGGGGAATCAAACCCGGTTCTCCAGATTAGAGTCCACCACTCTTAACCACTACACCACACTGGTGAGCACAAGTCTACGCTGCACCAATCTATTTGTTGCCTGTTGTGCATACACTCAGTTTCTTCTGTCCTGCTATGATGAGCACGTGAAGTTGTATTTTACTGAGTCAAGCTGGTGGATTATCAGGAAAAGTATTGTCTCTCTGACTTTAGCCAGTCATACACTTTTTGGCTTCAGCCACCTAAACGTTTTATGATGATAAACCATTTGTACTGGTAGCGCCTTTATACTGAGTCAGGCTATTGGTCCACGGACAGTATTGTCTTCTCAGACTGGCAGCAGCTCTCCAGGGTCGCAGGCAGAGGTCTGTCACGGCACCGGCTGCCAGCTCCTTCTTTCAGGGAGGTTAGGATCAAAGACCCACAAAGTCTCGCTACTTTGTCCTTATATACTTAAGTCCCACAGATAAAACA
>NW_015187916.1:0-1275 GCF_001447785.1 Gekko japonicus
TCTGTTCTTTACTAAAATAAAATAAAAAAATACAAAAAAATTACAAAAAACCACACACAAAATGCTTTTTGTGCAGTGTTTTGCCAATGCAAAGGAACGCACCTGCACATCAGTAAAATATTGCACAAAAGAAGTATGAATGCAAACCTATCTGTAATCACACTGCAGGCTACAGATTTGCTATGTTTTTACAGGATGTACCTTTGTAGCTCAGAGGGGGTGCAAATGAAGAGAAGAAAGGTAATTGATGCTGCAGTAAACTGGACAGGCACTGATTTCTGAATCGGTTTTATAAATTCTCTAAGCAAAACTGGAAAGGAGGTGGGGGACATAACACAGAGAGCGATTCTGGTACAAAAAGGGGGGGGAATCTGCTCACCCCTCAAAACAGAACAAAAAGAAGAGAGATGAGATTGGATTTATGCCCCACCCTTCACTACCCAAAGTAGTCTCAGAGCAGATTACAATCTTCTTTCCCTTCCCCTCCCCTCCCCAAAACAGACACCCTATGACTGAGGCTGAGAGAGCTCTTTTGAGGACTGCTCTTTTGAGAACAGCTCTGAAAGAACTTATGACTGACCCAAGATCACACCAGCAAGTGCATGTGGAGGAGTAGGGGATCAAACGTAGTTCTCCCAGACTAGACTAGAACAATATTTCCCAAGATTAATAAAACTTTGACAGTTATTAATGCTCTTTTAGCTTTTGGCTATTCTTGCTTTTTTAGTTTCATTGTTGACAGCTTTGGAACTGCATTGTGATAACAGCAAGTCCTCTGACTGTACCTACTGACCAGCTAGTTCTCAGGTACAATTTGTTTTCTTAGAAGGGTGTCAGTTGCTGATGTGTCCCAAATTTCTTCCCATTACTGGGAAATATCTTCTGAAAGTGCTTATTCAGCTGGTTGAACAATTACTTCATGCAATGCATAGAAAAATGAAAGCAGCTATGATTGCTGCTGCCTGGATGTTATATGCAACATACGAAGCAGGAAAAGAATAAGACACAAGAAGGAAAAACATCATCTTTTAAAGAGCGATTAAGTAACCCATGGAACTGTGCAACGATGACTGAAATAGCAATTTGTTCAAGGAGGAGGAGGCAGAAAAAGGGACATTTTCACCCTCACTGAATCAGGGAAACAATAATTCCTATGAATATGAATAATAAAACTTTGACAGCTATTAATGTCTTGTAGCTTTTGGCTATTCTTGCTTTTTAGTTTTATTGTTGACAGCTTTGGAATTGCATTGTGATAACAGCAAGTCCTCTGAC